>NC_142578.1:7159166-7465000 GCF_041283825.1 Pyrus communis
ATAATAAAAATTCCCCAACTTTAGAGAAAACCCTGTTCTATTACTTCATATTACAGAACCCAACCCAACATAAAACCCATAAAAGGAAACCTTGTATTCAAACAAGAAGTCACCCAACACAAAACCCAGAAAAGGAAAAACTTGTATCCAAACAATAAGTCACAGAAACACACACAAAGTCCAATTTTAAATAAGCACTCTTTCTGGTCACTTCGCAATGCAGAACCTATCACAAAACCCAATAAAAGAAAACCCTGAATCCAAACTGCAAGTAACACACTCACATATATACAGACATGATCATATAGAATTCCAAATAAAGGAGGTTTATGAAATCTCCTTCAAAATTTCTTAATTTTCTTGCAAACCAAACATGAAAGGTTGTGCTGGGTATCATTCATTCATGTTCTTTCTATTCAATGCATACATGTGCCTGCTTAGTTAAGTAGTCTCCAATTATCAACTTCGAAGATGATAAAGTCCTAAGAGGCCAAAGTCGGAGCCAAGACTGTTTTCCGGGTGGCCTACACAGAAATCAGGTTAAGTAATACTGTCGCCTACACCTCCAAACAGAAAGGATATGGATTGCTAAGGTTAATTAAGACTTTTTATCGGGGTTTTTGGTTAGAATCATAAGAAGTTAGAAACTTTGGCTAAAATTCAATTCATGCCTCTAAAATTGACTACTTTTCAAAATTTCCCAAATCAGACAATACAAGTTAAAATCATTTTAAAGAGGAGAAAAAGGAAAATCAAACCTCTTTTGCTCCATACAAAGAAAACCAAACTAGCAAAACCTAAAATTAGCTGTGAAGAAAGGTTATGAATGTAAGTAGAAGTCGCACAAGAAGGACACGAATCCCAATATAAACTCCTAGAATGGTCCACACGAAATTAGCCAAACAACCATAAACTGCATTATTCTCTTGGATGAATAAACGTATTACAAAACTAGAAATATTATTGAAAACAAATTAGTATTACAAATTTGCCGAGACAGCTACATAACCCAAAGAGATTACATTGGGATTGACTTGTTATTATGTACAGTTACAAAGTATATGTATGTATGTATGTATGTATGTATATATATGTGTGTGTGTGTGTGTGTGTGTAAAACTAACCTATGCTAATAGGTAAGAAATGAAATTCTAGTATTAACGGGTTAGGCCCAAAAAACTAAACATTAAAATAAACCTAAATTTTCCAGCACAATTTTTCTTACGTCAACTGTTCTTTCTGATCCGACCGGGGAAAAAAATTGTTCCCCAAGATCATGTCCTTTCTCTAGCGACAGGATTGACTACTGAAATTTCATTCATGTAAATCTCCACCACTTTATTATCGTCAAGCGTCACTTTATCCATCTCTGCGTGTTCAGCAACAAGACCGTCTTTCCTATTTCCGCACAGCACACAGTAAAGTCCCACAACAATGAGAAGTGCTCCTATCAAGCTGCACACAAAACCTACTTTAGATTTTTGAGGATGAACTACTCTGGTAGCACCGACGAAGGAAAATGTGAAAACAGTAGGATGGAAAGGGAAAAGGGTGTTTGTGTTCTTCAGTTTACCTGCTAAGCCTACATTACATGCAGTACTACATAAAATAACTACTGAAAAATATGTAAAAGATCGTTTGGCCATGCGAACTATACGTAATAATTATGACCCATTCTTTTAGCCATTTTAGCTAACACAGGATCGTTCAAGTCATGTTTTTCTGTTATTAGGATAGGTGAATTATTCTAGATCCATCCCCCTAAAGAACCAGACATGATAATTTTTCACCATCCAGCTCAAGCACGAATCAAATGGATCCATATAAAGAAATCGATATGTTATATATCCATATCCACACATATATGAATGATTCAATGTGTTCGAAACTTCCTCCTCTGCTAAATTATTGTAATAGTTTCAAACGCTCCTACTCTCCTTAATAATAATAAATTAAAAAGAAAAGATATGAATTGATAGCATTTTAAGTTTAAATATCTAAAAATGACATGTAGATAGCTTAAATTCAATTATGCTGATGTGGCCTCAAATTAAAGCACCTTAATTAAAAGTTCAAAAACTTTAATCAAAAGTTAGAATACCCTAGATGTATAGCAAAAGATTGTTAAGGTGGAGTGATGGATACTAATTTCTCCTATTTCGTAATTGTAGATAACCAATTTGTCAATTATAAAAAGAATCTTAAAAATTCGTTTGTTTTTTGTTTCAATCCTGTATTTAAGGTGAAGTTGTGCTAACAATGTTGAACTATTCATTAAATTGACACAATGTGAAAGTTTCTTCTCACGACTCACGACTCACATATCACTGTGTCACTTAACTAGAGATGCTAACTAGGATATATCTCTGATTTGTAGGTATATATCCCTTGATTACATGTTCGAATATCATCAAATCTGAATTAGGACACCACTCCACCAAAAGTAACTTCCACTAATAAATTTCAAATACCTTCAAAGTTGAGATCTATAGGAAGATGTCAGGTTCTTTGGTAAACTGATTGTGGATTCCACTAGCTAATGCATGAACTCAAAAGAAGCGGCTGAGGTTGATCCTTCACAGTTATAAAAGCCCCATTTAAACTTCAAGCATATTATGCAGATTTCAATTTAGCACAAGAAGATTTTCATATCCATGGAAGGATGCACTCATTACTTGGCAATGGTACTGGTTCAGCTGATACACGGCGGATCAAACGTCCTTATAAAATTGTCCCTTCAGGACGGACTCAATCAGATTGTCTTCGTGGTTTACAGGCATGTTCTTGCGATGGTTTTGATCGGACCATTTGCCTATGTGCTTGAAGGGTAAGCATTCTTGCCGTTTTTAAGACTTTCTTATTGTACAAGATACAGCTGAAACTAATTCGGTAGTGGATGTGCTGAGCAGGACGCAGAGGCCTTCTCTCTCGTTTTCAGTAGCTGCAAATATTTTCCTGCTTGCGTTGTTAGGGCCTACCATCTATCTGAATGTATACTTCGCTGGTTTAGCATACACTTCTGCAACAGTTGCAAGTGCCTTGAGCAATGTTATCCCCGCTTTGACGTTTCTGATGGCAGTACTTCTTGGGTATATACTATGGCTTTACTTTGATTTCTTCTACGGTTTCCTGCTTTGTAATTTTCTTACTGCTATTCAGGATGGAGAAATTGAAGATTAGAAGCACTCGAGGCCAAGCGAAGGTGGCTGGTACAGTCTTCTGTATAGGCGGTTCTCTTATTTTCACGTTCTGGAAAGGAGGATACCTGTTTAAAGGTGTGGAAAAGCCACTGATAAGTGTTTACAACGCAAAGGGGTCTGTTGGTCAGATCAAGCATGTTCAGGAAAACTGGATCAAGGGTTCTGCTCTTATTCTGATTAGCCACATTGCATGTAGTGCGTGGCTAATCCTCCAGGTGATTAGAAACTCAATTTTAGATGGCACCGTTTATACAAATATAATGTCAAAACTTAGTTATATGTTCAACTTTGGCCTTTTTTGCTCCACAGGCTGTGGTGTCCAAAGTCTACCCTGCTCCATTGTCACTAACCACCATCATGTGCTTTTTTGCATCACTGCAATCTTCTTTCCTTGCCTTGTTTTTCGCAAGAAATCCAAGTTCATGGAGACTGGAGTGGAACCTGCAGCTGTTTACCATCGTCTACTTTGTGAGCGTTTTCTTCTTCATATCTTAATTATCTTATAAGATACGTTCAATAACATAAAATGTGAAAAATAACATGATGCTACATTGCTGTTGCAAGAACAATTTCTATAATCTTTACAATCATATTTGTTTTCTGCATATCTTAAAACATAATCCATTAATTTGATTTTGTTCTTCCATGTTATTGGGATAAGATATATTTGAATCTGTAAAACGTTCGAGTCTTCATCCAGTCCTTTTGCAATAGGGAGTTCTGACCACAGCATTAGTCTATTACCTGCAAACATGGAGCATCAGTCACAAGGGACCAGTTTTTGCAGCTATGTTTAGTCCACTTCAAGTCATTATAGTGGCAGTGTTTTCGGCAATTGCTTTCGCTGAGCGACTTCATTATGGCAGGTAACCAAAGAACACAAACACTTTCTTCCCTTTCCATCTTACTGCTTTCACATAGGGCACTTAATTCCTTCGTCGGTGCTACCAGAGTAGTTCTTCCTCAGAAATCTTAACGTTTTTTTTTTTTTTTTTTTTTTTTTTTTTTGTGTACAGCTTGATTGGAGCACTTCTCATTATTGTGGGACTTTACTGTGTGCTATGGGGAAAGAGGAAAGACGATCTTGTTGCTGAACACGCAGAGATGGAAAATGTGACGCTGAACGAGAATAAAGTGGTGGAGATTTCCATGAATGAAATTTCAGTAGTCAATCCTGCCACAACAGAGAAGTAACAAGATCGTGGAGACAAGTTTCTTTTTTTTTTTTTTTTTCGCGGTCAGATCTTAAAGAACTGTTGATGTAAGAAAAGTTATGTTTTATCATTATGCAGGAAGTCGGAGAAAATCTTTCTTATTCATATAATCTCTAGTTCCAACAATCCATATGAACTTAATGGTACACATCAACAAGAGAAATCCTTTGCTTTCCGGCATAGTTTTTCAGTAGCCTCTCAACAGCTTCATTTGCATACTGAGTTTGAATTATTTCGATCACCGGATGGTTTCCATGAGCAGCACAGAAATCTATCAATTCTTTGTGTTTCCTTTGTTCTGCTTACTGCACTGCCGGAAATGGTTTTCAGACCTGCCAAAAAGGTCGATGCACGGTGTTCACTACCCAAGAATTTGGCCTTCATGTTTCCCCTAACATGGTTACTGTATACCCCATTATAATCCAAGCAGTCGGTTAGCTTATGTAGCTACGGTCACTTAACAAGTGAAATATCTAACTAATTACCTCGGTCCCTTTGTTTAAAGTGAGAATTGTCATGACAATTATTCATTTCATTGGCACAATATAAAAGTTTTTTCTCACTGTGCCACTTAATGAGAAAGATAGTAAGAACGCTATATATCATTAATCTGTACGTGTATCTCTTGATTACGCGTTAGAATTTTCTCAGTCTAGATATAACAACTGAAATTATTTACCACTAATAAATTTAAATGCCCCAAATAGGCAGATGTCGTGGTTCTTTTGTGTATTGGTAAACTGATGGTGAATTCCACTAGCTAAACTATAAGATGTGTTGTCATGCATGAACTCATAAGAATTGGCTGGCAGCCTGGCATTGATCCTTTACAGTTACAAAAACCCCATTAAAGACGTCTAATTTAAACTACATTCCAAAACTATCTCACTGACTGAATGTGATTTGTGGAGGGGCTGTTGCAGGTGAGACTGGATGATAAGACCGGCAGGTGGGGGTGGAGGAGAGAGAGATGGAGATGGAGGATGAGAATCTGTAAGATATGGAGTTAGTCTAAGGAGAAATGATTTTGATTATTGTAAAAAGAATAAAAACTAAAACAAACATGCTGATTTATTAAATTATGCGACATGAACATGTCATATGTCGCATCAGATGATTTAGGAAATAGAACATAAAACATCTCTAAAGGAATACTCTATAAAGAAATAACATCTTAAAGTCATAATGTATGATAGGACCAAAAAAAATTATAACTTATTGAGATCAATTATGTATAGGAAAGAACTACATTGTAATAAGTTATAATTTTTCTTGATCTCATCTTACTTATCAACATACTAATAATTGTCAATCAGTACAAAAATATGCACTAGCTTTTTTTGATAAAGCCTCAGCACAAGGGAAATTTTTATTGATAACGAAAAATGAACTTACATCTAGTCAGGAGACATAAATTTTACCCTTCAAAAAACAGGATGGGGATTATCTCCCCTCCCCTCCCTTCACAATTTTTTTTTTCTTATTTATCTCTCTACAAAGATTAAATCTTGAACATTCAAAGAGGGGAGGAACGGGAAGGGCAAAATAGAGAAGAGAGAATCCTTGTTCCATAAAACAAGAAGAAAAGGCGAAAAAGTAAATGAAAAAGAAAATGGGACATAAACATTATACATCTAGGAACGAAAACAAAGAAAATAAGATAAAAAAGGGTGGACATGAAAAGCAAAATCACACATAAAAGTTTATGATAAACTAAAATATTTCTCAAAAGTTGTTTTTATAACAAACAATATTATTTACACTAACATAGTGGGAAAGTGGGTCAAGTCTCATAATAAGTCAATAATAATATAGTTCAAACTCATCTTTGGCAAGAATCGAACCTAAGACCTCTGGTTTACAAGTTGATACCACATCTTTGAGCTTGCGTGTATTTATGTGCAAAAAATAATATTCATTAAGGATAAATAAGTCAATAAATAATTATTTTTAACTACACCTCTATTAAATAATGGAAAAGGATCATCTCTGGATCCCTTCCTCTTAATCTACCAAATCAGAGAATCTGTGTCATTGAAAATTGATCCAACGACTGAAGTTATTATAACTTTTAAAGTGGGTCCCTGTGTGTAGCCGTTGAATCAAATTTCAATGATACGGATTCCTTAATTTGGTGGATTAAGAGGAAGGGATCTGAAGAGGATCTATTTCCTTAAATAATAACCTCCCTAAAGCTATAAAATTGATTTATTCCCAATGTTATAAAATTGGTTTTGTCCAAACTTTATAACCTTCTAGAGGTTTTACTATATTTAATTGTCAAAAAAAAAAAAAAAAAAGTTAGCACGTTCACTCGTGGAAACATTTAATATTCTTATCGAGTTCTTAAATGAATTTGACTAGCGTACTGCAGTAATTTCAATAATTGATAAGTTATAGTTTGTGTATATACTTTATCACTCATCGAGCACAAATTTTTGGTAAGAGGCAAAATTTGCAAACTAAATAATATGTCATCAATACGAATGAGCACGTCTATCTACGCTTAAGTAATAAATCAATCATCAGTTTTTATGTTCTTTAATTTTCAAAATTTTGTCTACAAGCATTACCTAAAAAAATCCATTTTAATAACCAAAAGCATTTATGAACGTAAGTAGAAAAAATTAAATGAATGACATATTAGTGTTTATAAGCACTCCCACATCTTCAATATCTTAGTACTCGTTTGGAAGTGCTTTGAAATAACTAAGTGTTTTTACTGAAAATGCTCTTAAAAGCAATCATTAGTAAAAATCTAAGTGGATCCTAAAAAAGCATTTTAAGTGCTTCCCGTAAAAAGCAAATATATGATGTTTCTTTCAAACGCACTTAAAATGTTTTTAAAATCCAAATTAATCTAACCAAAAAACGTTTTCAATCATTTTAAAAATAATTTTCCATACGAGTGTAAAGTGAAAAAAGACATGGTCATAACAAGAAGTTCATTAGTCCGCTCGCAACATGGGGGTTATCTAGGCAAGACTCAGTGGGTGGGGTTCGAAATGCAAAAGGGTTAGCCTGGGGTGAATTTTTTTTGCATGGGTCGTGGGGATGAGTTAGTCCGCCGGGCGGGGACTCTAGAATTTCTCCACAACAGCAGTTCATGTGAAAAAAGAACAGAGTTTATAATGATGCAGGGTTGGGAAAGAGGAGAGAGGAAGAGAACACGAGCAGAGAGGAGAGTAGAGGACGGAAGCAGAGAGTGACCGAAGGGACTAGCTAGTTTCATGGTTCACGACGTCTCTCGCTAAGACCGTCTAGCACAGTCCTTAGTCAAGGCGAGTCTGGCTTACTCCTACTAACATTAGTTTCGTGAAGTAACAAATATGGAACTGGATTAACTATTAGTCTAGTCCAGTCTAATGAGGGCTAGTGAAGGGAAATAAACACACCCTATCATTCCTCGGAGACAAATCTCTGGTAAGGGAGACTCAATTTGAAAATAAAATTTATAAACTAAATAATATGTCATCAATATAAATGAACATATTTATCAATATTTAAGTAATAAATCAATCATTAACTTCCATATTCTTTAGTTTTCAAAATTTTGTCTACAAATGTAGTCTCCCAAAAAAATAAACATTTTGATAACCAAAAGCACAACGTTAGCAGAAAAAGTTAAATGAATGCATATTAGTGTTTATAAGCACTCCCATATCTTCAATATCTTATTACTCTTTTGGGAAGTACCTTGAAATAACTGAAAGTGTTTTTAGTGAAAATGCACTTAAAAAGCAATCTTTAGTAAAAATCCAAGTGGATCATAGAAAAACAGTTTAAATGCTTCCTGCAAAAGGCACATATATGATGTTTCTTCTATAAAGCACTTCCAGTGCTTTTGGAATCCAAAATAATCTAACAAAAAACATTTTCGATCATTTTAAAAATACTTTCCAAACGAGTTCTTAAAGTGAAAATGGACATGGTCATAACACTCAACAGGTGGGGTTGGAAATGCAAAAGGATAAGCCAGGGGTGAATTTTTGTGCATGGATCGTGGGGATGAGTTAGTCCGCCGGGCAGGGACTCCAGAATTTCTCCACAACGGCAGTTCATGGGAAAAAAGGAAAATACAGTTTATAATGATGCAGAGAATAAATGCTAGATAAAATACATCTTTATTCATGTAATTCTAGTTGCTTCACACATTATCCAGCTGAAAATCCAAGATGCAATTCAACAGAGGTAAATGCACACCACTTTATGGTTGCCTAGGGGCTAGGCTAGGCGGGAACCTTTAGAACACTACTAGATATGCAAGCCATTGCCAGGGTAATGTTATTTACCATGTATCAAGAAGGGTAATTCTTATCTTTTATGGCCTTCATTTCAGGGAGCTTTCAATATCGATCACAAACCGGTACTTCACATCTTTCTTCACTAGCCTCTCGAGCGCTTCAGTTGCATATTGAATCGGAATTATTTCAATCATTGGGTGAATTCCCTGAGCCGCACAGAAATCAATCATTTCTTGCGTGTCCTTTGTTCCGCCTGTTACACTGCCAGAAATGGCTTTCCTCCCTGCCAAAATATAAATGCATGGAGTTGATTATACTAGTAAGTTTTACCACTACTAAGAGAGCTGGATACATGAAATGAAACCGTAATTTCAATCATTGGAGAAATGCTCAAGTACCCAGATTAAGGCTTGCAGGACTGAATTTGACTTCACTGGGGAATCCCACCAAGGCCAGAGTTCCGCCCGTCTTCAACAATGCCATATATGGATCAAATGGGTGATCACCAGATGCTGTATCAATTAGGAAGTCAAATGACTTCACCAGTGACTGCAGAGCAAACAATAACGGTAAACATAGTGTTCATGTGATTAGCTAAGAAAAGAAGTATGCTTTATAAGAAAATCTTTGTATTTTTACCGCCATCTGCTCTTGGTCGGATGAAACCACAAATTTATCAGCACCAAGTTGGCTTAGAGCTTCCTCTTTCTTGGATATGCTTGTGCTAAAAACTGTTACATTTAAACCAAATGCCTTGCCAAACTTCACTGCCATGTGACCAAGACCGCCAAGACCAATCACTCCTAGAGATTTACCAGGTTGGTTCATCTTATGGCGCTTCATAGGAGCATAAACAGTAATTCCGGCACAAAGCAAAGGTGCTGCTGAAGCCAAGGGATAGTTGTCAGGTATCTTGAAACAGTATCTGTAAAGATGAATTGGCAGAGAAATGCTATGAAATTGTTGCAAAGAAAAGTTCAACTTCTCTAGTCATGAATTATATTACTACAAGAATTAATTGATGCAAAAGCGTTAAAATCATACGATTCATACCTTTCATGGACAACTATGTGACTGGAGTATCCTCCTTTTGTAATTGTACCATCTGCATCAACAGCATTGAAAGTGTAAACTGAACCCTTTACGCAGTCGACTTCAAGTCCCTCATTACAATACTCACAATCTCGGCATGAGTTGACATAAGTTCCCACTCCAACATGGTCGCCAACTTTGAAGCGATGACAATTTGAACCTACCTCTTTTACAACACCTGCGATCTCATGTCTGGTTGCAAATAATCACAAACAGAACAGATAGATTTAGAAGGAGAACACGACGGTTACATTATTCATCGTCATACTGTCAGAACACATACCCAGGCACCAAAGGATACTTCGAATCTCCATGTTTATTTCTTGACCAAATCACATCAGCATAACAAATTCCGCAGTGAGTAATTCTTATGGAAACATCGTCAGCCCCAAGAGCCCTGAAGAAAGCATCCCACCCAAATAATAAGTAGAATGACTAGAATACAATGTCAAGGAACTTAATCAGCTTAAAACGCCATGGAAGTTACAACAGTTGATGATTGCAATTTTGCAACTAACAGTCTAAAAGTCTTCATCAATAAATCATGCTCAACCGCATTATTTTCACTCAGTAAGAGAACTTGGAACTTAACGAGTGATGCAACACGAAAAAGCCGTCATCTTCCAATTATATTTCATTGAGAAACTAATCAATGCAATATTGAGACAGTAAGGACGATTGAAAACATACCTGCGGTTGAATTTGTAATGGGATAGAACTCCAGATGGATCCCTTGCAGCATATCCAACGCAGTTCTCATTTGCGCCGTCGGAGCTCATGGTTCAACTATCAATCCACCATAAGCATATAGCAATCAAACACATTTTTTGTCATCATAAGATGATCTAGAAATTCGGACAAGAGTCAAAAGCACATGCAAGAAGAGAAATGGTTTTCATCCTCGCGGTTTATCCGCTTGCACTACCCCCTCTTGTTTCAAGCCACATGAACGAATAAATAAACAGCGAGTCCAGTGACAGAAACAAGCAGGGGAAGTGCAGCAGGGCAAAAATGGAGTGTGAAAATCATTTCCCCAACCGAGCAGAGCTCATTCACATTCAAAGGAAACACCTGTAAACAACAAAACATACTACTCCAATCCCCGATCTTCGATCACCAAACTAACAAAACTCAAATTTATAGATAACAAATGAGCTGGGGTTTGATTTGGGGTCTAGAATTTCGAAAACCCATTAGATTTCAGATTCAAATACTGCCCTTGTTTCAGAACTCAGATTCAAATATGATTGAGAATCCAACCCACTTAATAATCTTTGTTTTTGTTCTCAGTCATGTAGAATTATAAATCAGTTCTGTTCTTGCAAATATGAATAAACATATGAATTGCAGACGAAAGAAATCATAAAATTATCAAAGCAAGCGAAAATGGAGAAAAGTGAAGGGAAAGGTGCGTTTACCAGAAAAAGATACGAGCAAACAAGAGACAGATCACTTTTGTTTTTGCTCTCCAGAGAGTTCCTTGTCTTGTATTTATAGTGAAAAATCAACCACCTCGAATGAGGATCAAGAATCTCAAAAATTTTCAATTATATTCGTTCATCGTATATGTACTTTTATATTTAATTTTAAATAAAAAATTTATAATAATTTATAACAATACAATATACCACCTCGAATGAGAATTCTCAATGTATTCTCTGTGAGGATCTTGAAATCTTTTTAATTACATCCGTTCATTATATAACGTACGATCAATTTTGTTAAGTACTAATTATATTTAATTTTAAATAAAATAATTTAAAATAATTTCTGACCGTATGATATATAATGAACGAATATGATTAAAAAATCCATGAGATTTTCACAAAAAGAATCCAAAAAGATCATTTTCATCCACCTCGGCCGCTGAGCGGTTCTTGTCAGCTCTAATCTTTATCCATACAAATTCCCTTTTATTAATACCCAAATTATTCTTTTTTTATTAGAAGTTTAATATAAAATAAAAATTAAATATCACGGATGACGTTGATTTTTTTATGTTTTTTTCGTAAGCGTGATATTCAAGTGATTCAAATAGACTTGATAATTTTTTAAATGATATGTTAATCTGACAAGAGAATAACATGTTTTGTGTCAAACCATTATCGAGTTTAATTGTTAACGGGTCACCCATTAAGAACTTTGTTTACGAGTCGGGATGTTATTAGGTTATCCATGAAGAACCTGTTAAAATAACAGATATGACACAAACACGACCGGTTTGTCAAGCCTAAACATTATATATGATAATTTCTTGCATGACCCATTAACTTCCCATGAAATAACACGACTCATTAACGAATCAAGTCGTTATCCGGTCACCTGCCAAGAACTCGTTAGAATAACGAGTTTGACATAACACAATCAATTAAAATAATGTACATGACACGAAAACAACACAAACACAAAAAATATGATCCGCTCGTCAAGTCTAGATTCAAATTCAGTACCTCACGTGATACTAGTCCCCTACATGATGGCGCATATACTATTATTTCAAGTTTCAACGATCCAAATTGTCAACCTAATCACCACCAGACCTTAACTCAACGAAAAATATAACGAAACTGATCAAGATCTTTTCAAAACGACCATAAATTAATGAAACAGCTATTGATAGCAACACCAATGGGAAAAGGAAAAGTTGACTCATACAGCCGACGGGAGCATTGAAATTGCAATGGAACACACTAAGCAAGGGTTCCAAGCCGAACGTGATGGCTTAGACACAGAATCACAGACCTATTTCTTTTGCTTCTTCCGTTTAATGGAAGGCTTCCTATGTTGCAGCCTTACTGCTGACGATTCTCTAAATTGAGTAACTTCAGCGTCTTCAGGCAGTGTGCATAACAAGAATTTTTTGGTCGAACCAACTTGGTTGGGGAACAGCTTCAGCATCTTCCTTCCCCTCATCCATTTGAGCATTATCTTCATGTGTGTTTTGCTCATCAATCCACTGACACCAGACTCCTGAATTTTGCAAATAAAGCCCTTTTTCAGAAACATGAACTGATGAAAATTCAGATGATTAACTTTATATTCATATTCCACATTTATTCTTTTATCTTGAATAAGGAAAGAAATATATGTCCTCTTTTCGCTGGAGGGCTGATAACAAGCAAAGCCACTGAAAACTACCCATTTCCCATTGAATAATAATGAATACATGAAACATTTTGCCCGGGATGTACAGGTGCTAATACGTAAGTCTATACTGGAACTTGTCGATACAGACGTGGTAAGGACTCTATACTAGGTATCAGTAGACCAGGTACCTCTTACATTATAATACACTGCCTTTGCTTTTGTAAGGAACGCTTATCAGCAAACAAATTCTAGATATGGTTGCTTTGTATCCCCGGAACAGTAGTATCCAAAAAATCTTCAATGATTTATACAGATAAAAACATCAACAAAATGAGAGAGGTAAACCAGAAAAGTTTTGCAAACTAGTACAAGAAAATGTATGCATAAGATGGAATTAAAAATCACTGCACTATAATACTTTCATTGCTGTATACTACAATACCTTCATTGTTGTATCACAAATACAAAAAAGTTTAGCATCAAATCAAGAAGCATGATAAATCCGAACAGAGGTTTTAGCATTTCTATTTTATAAGCCTTCATTGAGGGGATAAAAACACAGATGTCGGTGCTTTATTTTCTGAAACTTGCAACCCTTGTGGTTTTCTCAGTTATACTCATAATCTCAAATGTTAGTATGAACATAAACCATTCGAGTTACTTCGAAGACAGCATCATCACCTTACAAGTTGAAATTTTTTATCCCGCTTTATTAGAAACTGTTAAAACCAAAAGGGAAGAAAAAGGAAAACCAAAAGGGAAGAAAAAGGCCCTCAATCTCCTGTCCCCCTTAAAACTTGTTAAATCGAAATTTAAAAGTTTGTATCATGATGAACAGATCATCCTCCTATTGCAATTCGAGCTATCCTACATTAGTCACACCAGCTAGAAAGTATAGCCAGCCAACGATACAGATTATCCTACACTAATCAGTGGCAAGTAAGACTAATCCTCGCTGCATTAATATGGCTATATGAAGCATTTGAGGCCAGACTACATGACCCCAAACACCAAATACACTAACTGAAATCCCGTTTTTCATCATACCCAATTGATAAAATATCATCCACAACTAGGCAGTGATTAGAAATGAAAATTCCCAAATGGGAAGAGTAAATTTTCCAGCTTTATCAGATTCATATATATGAAAAAAAAAAAAAAAAAAATGAAAGAAATAAAAAGTACTTCACAGAAAGGGTGATAAACCTTAGCCTGAACCCAAGTATTGGGGATGGTCAGAGGGCCATGCTGCTTGACGACGTCGTATAGATCACGAGCGATGGAATTAGCTTCCGGAAAGCTCACTTTTGGGTTGATTTTCCTCAGATTCTCCGCGCGGCTACGGGAGAAATGCCTGACAAACGCGGTGGCGCTTGAAATCAAACCACTTCCGGTTAAACTAGAAGGTCTAAACGCGCCGCCTCCAAACCACATCTTCCGATTCGATGAATTCACGACTCAATCGCTCCTTTTTCTTCAGTTCGTCTTCTCCGATGGAAAAATGGAATTAGATCAGGGGTTTAGCGGAACCAAAAAACCCTCTTTCATCAGGAACAGAGCACGTGTTTCTCACGTGGATTTTTTATTGGTATACTTCGGCGTGAATAGTGAATTGAATTTTCTGAGTTTTTAACTTTTATTTGCGGCTTGAGATGTATTTTTGAAAAGAGAATGACGGGAGAATCAAATTATTTTATATACTAAAACTCAAACTCCCCTGGTACTGTTCTAGAACAGTAAAATGGCGAAACAGCCCCTCAAAATTTTTCGTCCTCTCCATTTTGGTGTTGCCTTTCTACAGTAACAAGACCGTTTTGCCCTTATGGTTCTACGTGTCTTTCATCACTGGGTGCTTTGGCTTCAGTTGTTCAAGATATTTCTTTCCGTTTTCCTCTCTTGCATACCTCGAGTTAGTTCGTTTGTCGCCGCCTATTTCTCTTCGCCTGGGATTCTATTTTCTGTCGTTGTGCTGCTTCGTTGATTTTGTTGTTCTTCGATTACTTATCAGAATTGTTAATTTCGGCCTTTTTTTTTGGTTCGATTGGAATTATTTTTTGGCTGATTTGATCACTGTTTGCAAGTAAGTGTTGTATGTTTCTCACCGAACTAGGTTTCAATTTTCTACGTTTTCTTAGATGGTTTTTTAGAATATCTGATGTGGTTTGGTTTTTGGTTTCAGAAATTTGTACCAATTTGGTTTCGATTGGAATTTCTGGGCTCATCTAATCCAACATTTCCAGGTGAGAAAGTTGCTTAAATTTTGATCTTTATTCAACTCAGGTAAGCTTCTCCAGTATTTCAGATTGATTTGAAGGAATTTTTTGCCCAGAAAAGCTAGGGTTTTCTGGTAAGTTTTTCAAGTCTTACATCTTGGGGGTTTTGTTTTGTTCAAATATGGGGTTTTGTGATTTTGGATTTATAAATGGATTGAAATTTCTTTTTTTTTTTTTTTATTTCACCTCCCACTCAGAACCTGATACTCGGTGACCTTTAGAGCAGCTTCATTCTCTCTTCTTCTCCGACCATGGTTGCTGATCCACAGGGCATGAAGGTGAGTTTGATATTGGCCATATTTTTTAGCTTTGTCAGTGCATCTAATTTATTTTTTTGGATTGGTGGTTTTCAATTTGGGGATGAATATTGTGTTTAAAGCACATGTCGTTCTGACCTTTTCGTTTATGAGGAACAAACACGCTTGCTTATTTAAGAGCCAAACTGTTTAAGTTGCTGAAGGTGCTGACCAAGTGGTGTTAAAAAGGTCTTCCATTATAATTCCCGCCTGATTAATCTTATTCCATCTTGAGATTGGATGTCCTGTTGTAATGTCCATGAGATTGAGTCAAAAGCTCCACCATTTCAAATTATTTCCCATGTAAATATTGAGAAGAAAAGAAAACAAGTTTGAAATTTTGTTGTAATAATTGGTGAGAAAATGATATTAGAAAGTGTGTAATTTGGGAGAGAAGTCGCAGTTGGTAGGAATAAAAGGAGATAAAAAGATTAAACTTGATGATATTTACAGTGTAAAAAAAGAGTTGGTTTTGCTTACAAATGAGGAACTTAGTCCACTGGTGTCAATTGCAGTAAAAATGTTTTTGATGGGAATTAGCAAAATGGTTAGGCTAAATCTTGAGAAAATTTGAATTTTTTTTGGTATTTGGCAGACATTTTTAAGTGATTTTTATGGATTTTTTTATTGTTGCTGCAATTACAGATCATTTGATGAGTATGAAGGGTAGAAGTTGCTTAGAACCAGTTCAAGCTCTAATCATTTAGCAATCAAATATCCTCAGTCATAGGTTTGGGCCTTACCTTCTGTATTTTAATGTTTGTTTTATACCATTTCCTACATTGTTTTGTTGTTTTAGGTTGTAGATGAAACGTAAAGTGTTATTTATTCCAAGTAAAATTAAAAAGGAAACTAGGTCCCCTTCAAAATGCATGGAATAAGCCTATGGGTTTTAACTTGGTTCTTAAATTATTTTTTCAGTGATAAAATCAATTATCAATGTTTACATCATTTGTCAAGTGATAAATAAGTTGACATATTATATTTATTACTTAACTTTTGTTATTAAATTGTGAGCTTGACTGTACAAATCCTTCATTAATCTTTCTTTTATGTGGAGGCCAAATCACAGGAAGTTTTACCCTTTTTTATGGATAATTTGAAGTCTTTTATGCAAATTGCAAGTTATTTTTACTTTATTTGATATTTAACATTCTAAATTACATTTAAACACAGGTACAATGTAACCTTCTTTCTTGAAGATGAGACCGATAATGAGGCAACTACAATGTCTCACAAAAAAAAAAAAAAATCATAAGACCTCTTTTTTATCAGTGGCAAAAAAAGGTTACACCCTACTAAATAATATCTTTTCCTATATTTACTCTTTTGTAACAGTCTTTTATACCTTGGAAACATAATTTTTCATATGATTTTTAATCCCGCAGCAACACGCGGGCAATGTTTTCTAGTTAGTTTCTATGGATTTCAAGTATTTAGGTTGTTTAGTTGGCAAAACCAATCTTGCTTGCACGATAAAAGAGTCACCGCTTTATCTTTCTGTAGAATTAAATTGGCTAAAGGTGTGCGTTCATGAATCCATACTAAAATTTTAATTAGTTCTTGTCAATATCTATGCCATAAAATTAAGAACATAAATCTGGTAGCCCAAACAAGATGTACAAATAAGAACACGAGTACTTTTGTACTTCATGTTTCATTTTTTTTGTTTTCTTGTTAAGAGTTTCATGAAACAATTAGTTGTATTTCAGACTTTCATTAATAAAATGCTCTTTATTATCAATAAAACGAGACAAATAAAATTTATGTTTGTAGTTTGAGACCGTTCATGATTTCCTAACCTATAACTTTCAACATGCCAGGATCAAACTGAGACAAACAAAATTTATGTTTGTAGTTTGAGGTGTTCTAGACTCTAGAATGCCTAGAATCATCAAATACGCAAAAGCATTGAGATTGAGCTTGTTCATATCAAGCTCCAACATGTCCTTTCTTTTCCAACACTCTCTCAACGCCTTGATGCATACGGTAGGAAGCACTTTGTGAACAAGACAGCCTTCCACAAGCCACCTTGCTATTTCCACTCCATGCTCAAACAGACCAATCAAAGCGGCAATCTCTCCGTCGCGGCCGAAAATCTCACACCCTGTGTTGTTAAAAAACGCCTCTAATTTCACCGGGTCCATGAGGCAGGAGACGGCACTTGATCTGGGTGAGCATTAGCCCCTTGTTTATCCTAAAATTTGAGCAAAACCCGCCCTCCTGAATCCCGGTCTTGATAATGTCGTAGTACGCATCGCACCTCAGTACTTTGATTGCTTCGGGCGTGAAAACCCCGACCGGTAGAAGCTCAAGAACGCCATTACCCCTAGCGAATATTTTCAGGTCCTTGCAGTTGTCGAGACATTCATGCAACTCTTGATCAGACTGAAAGTGCATATAATTTCGTACAATTTGACCATCGGCCAAGCCATGTGCAAACATTTTACTAGGGTTTTCGAGAAGGGCATGGAGAAAGAGTGTTAAAACCCAAACCTGCAATGGTCTCAACCTACCAGTGTAGCAATGGCGATGGAAGCAATGGAGAAGATGAGTTGAGAGAAAGAGAATATTCCATTAGTTTTTCAAAGCATACCATTACAAACATTTCGAAATAACAAATATACCTAGCACCAACATTCCCCCCTCCCAAATGTGTGAATGCCAGCTGGACACTTAACCAACTAATTAAATTGACTACCCAAAAGACTTAAGCTATTACACTCAAACCCCAATTCCACAAACTCTTACAATTTAGTCCAATACTACTAATACTAATTTATCCTTGTGACTGAAATAATTATCAAACCTAGTTCATAACAATACTCCCTTCTTCGAACAACCTTGTCCTCAAGGTTCTAAAGTGGAAAATCTGGGAACTTATCCTTAAGCTCTTCGAAATCCTCCCAGGTTGCATCAGTTTCCTCTTGGTCCTTCTATTGCTCCAGCACTTGTACACTAGCAACACTACCCTTTTTGTACATTCTTTTAGCAAGAATTGCTTGAGGAATGTTATGAGAGAACCCATCTTCTATGATTTGAGGAAACACAGATTGTGGAGTGATTACAGAACCTAGTTGTCTCTTGAGGCAACTCACATGAAAGATAGGATGAATCTTAGTTTCTGCAGAGAGTTTTTACCTTGTTAGCCACCATTCCAACCTTCTCCTCGATTTCATAAGGGACATAGTACCTTGGTTGTAGCTTGTGGTAGCTATGTGGAGCTAGAGCATGTAACTAATAGGGTACCAACTTTAAATAGACAACTCTTCAACTTCAAAATGCCTTTCAGTTTTCTTTTTGTCACTATATTGCTTCATTCGATTCTATGCCACTTCCACGTTTTTCTTCAACACTGCTAACACTTTATCTCTGTCCAATAAACCTTGTTCCACAGCTTCTACCTTTGTAGTGCCTAACTCATAAGGGATTACTTAGGGTGGAGGGTATCCATATACTAACTCAAAATGAGTATGTTTTGAGGAAGTGTGAAAGGAAGTATTGACGCACCACTCAGCCCATGGTAACCATTAAACCCATTTCCTAGGCTGCCCTCCCACAAAGCATTTTAGGTAGGTTTCCAAAAACATGTTCATTACCTCAGATTGCCCATCACTTTGGGGGTGGTACCCTAAGTTCATGCATAGCTTAAAGTTCTGTAGCTTAAAAAGTTCCTTCCAGAAAGCATTTATGAAGACTGGATCTCTGTCACTCACAGTAGAGCTATGAAGTTTGAAAATGTATTCTACAAAGAGTTGTGCTACTGAAGAGGCAGTGTAGGGGTGTGACACTGGCACAAAGTGAGCATACTTTGAAAGCCTGTCCACCACCACCCATATCACAGATTTCCCTTTGCAATTGGGTAGACCTACTAAGAAATCCATATTGATATCACTCCATACTCTCTATAGGATTGGGAGTGGTTGCAACGACCTAAGAGGTGAGATATTTCGATTTTGTTTTGTTGAAAATTGGAACACTCAGATATGAATTTCTAAATATCATGTTTAATACCCTTTTAGTAAAAACTCATCTTGATCCTCTGATAAGTCTTGAGCACACGTTGATGACCTGAAGATGGAGTTAAGTGATGTTTTTCAATAATTTTTGCTCTCCATTCAGAAGGAGGCCCCAACATAATTATCTTCTTGTAACAAAGAAGACCATTATCAATATAATACCTTCCTAGCTTTGAACTACTAGAACCATCTTGTAGGGCCTGAGCAACATCCTTCTATTCTCTATAATCCACTCATCATGTTCATTGCTTCTCCTTAAGTCATCTATGCACCCTACATAAGGGTAAGATATAGCAACACATTCAACATTTTCAGAGACATTAGTGACAGGTTCTTGCAATAGATGAGCATCTTGCAATCTTAACAGTGCATCAGCAACCGTGTTTTGAGCCCTTTGCTTACATTGAATCTTATAATCATCTCCTATGAGTTTTGAGACCCACTTTTGTTGGAATGGAGAACTTGCTCTTTGGCTTAAAAAGTACTTAAGACTATTGTGATATGTCTTGATAATAAAATGTCTTCCTTGCAAGTAATTCTGCCATTTTTTTTACTACATACACTATAACAACTAGTTCTCTCTTATAAGTGGAAAGTGCTTGATTCATAGGACCAAGAGCTTGGCTAGTGAATGTTATAGGCTTTCCCGCTTGTTGAAGAACAACTCTAATTCTACATCTTGATGCATCACACTCCAATTCAAAGGGCTTGGAGAAGTCTGGAAAGGCCAAGACCTGTGGTGATACCATACTGGACTTGAGGTTTTCAAAAGCCTGTGCAGCTTCAACTCCCTAATTGAAACAAACCTTTCTAGTTAACTAGTCTAAGGGTTAACATATTCTCCCATACCCTGGAACAAATTTCCTGTAATACGCAGATAAGCCTAGAAATCCTCTCAACTCTTTGGCAGATTTTAGAGTAGGCCATTCTTGTATAGCTGAAATTTTAGAAGGATTAGTTGCCACACCCTTATGAGAAACAATATGGCCTAGATATTCTACACTTGATTGTCCAAAGGAACATTTGGATTTCTTGAGATACAACTGATTTGCCATTATGACCCCCAATACTACCTTCAAGTGTTGCAAGTGTTCCTTCCAATCCTTGCTATATATTAGAATGTCATCAAAGAATACTAGCATAAACTATATGAGATAAGGCTTGAATATATCATTCATCAAACTTTGATAAGTGGTTGGAGCATTGGTAAGCCCAAAAGGCATCACCAAGAACTCATAGTGACCCTCATGAACTGTAAATGCTGTTTTTTTTTTTTTTCCTTCACATCACTAGCTTTCATTAGGATCTAGTGGTATCCAAACCTCAAATCAAGCTTGGTAAAATACCAGGAACTATTCATCCAAGATATCATATATGAGAGGTATGGGATATGTATCCTTAATGGTTAAGGCATTTAGCTCCTTATAGTCTATACACATCCTCCAGCTACCTTTTTTCTTCTTAACTAGGAGCACAGGGAAAGAGAAATGACTATGACTTTATCTAATGAACCCTGCAGCTAATAGCTTTTGCACTTCTTTGTCAATTTCATTTTTCTGCAATGAACCATAGTGATATGGTCGAATGTTTGGGGGTTTAGCTCATTGAACTAGAGGAATGTGATGATCATACTCTCTGTGAGGAGGCAGTGTAGTAGGCGCCTGAAAAAATGTCCCCAAAATTGCTCCAATACACCCTGAGGTCATGTAATTGCTCCACAGTTATGTCACAAGATTCCATTTTCCTTCCCTTCATAGAGTGGATGAATAGTCCTAAATTAGAACTACCAAGCTCTCTATCAATGTGCCGCAAAGAAGTTTCTTGAATCAATTGTGAAAGGGTCACAGTGTGGGAAAGTTTGTATTTTTGTTGATTTTTAGGAAACTCCATTGTAAGCAACTGGAAGTCCTATAACACAAGGCTTACAATTGATAACCATTGCACCCCTAAGACAGCACCACACCCCCCCAAGGGCAATGCAAAAAGATCAATAATGCAGTTACCCCACCCTTTACCCTTTACCCCTCACCCCTCCATAGATAGTGGAGTAGCTTTACAGTAGCCAAAACTTCTAACATTCCCCCATCTGCTGTCATTATCTCAAGTTTTTGGTAGGAGAAATTAGGTGCCCCCAATGCTTCAAAAGTTTTGAGTTCACAAAATTATGAGTGCTACTTGAATCTAACATGATCTTAACACTATGCCCATTAATTTGCCCTTTAACCTTCATAGTTTAAGCTATTTAGCCACACATAGTGCCATAAATTGCACAAGAACTGAGTTCCATTTATTGACACTCAGTGTGGTCCTCAGAGGGATTCAATTCTACACCACCAGAATCTAGCACATCCAGCATCAAAAGCTAGTTTAATCCACCCACTTATCACTACAAAACCAGCACTCTCCTCGCTCTCTTTTCTTTTGGATCTCATATGGAGACAATTTCTTAATAGGGAAGTTACCCGAATGAAAGATAGTGTGAGGAATAATAGTGGTGGTAGTGGATTAAGGTTTTGTTGTAATGGTATATTTTTTAGTATGAGGTTTGAGCCCAGTGAGTTTTGCATCTAATTGCATAGCAATGGAAATTGCATCAGGTTTCAATAGCTTCACATCAGACTTCAATTCTTTCTTCAACTTTCCTATGAAACAACTTTTAAGCATAATCGGACCAACCTCTGGTAATCTAGTAGCCAAACGCCTAAATTCAGAGATGTAGTCATGAAGGCTACATGTATGTCGTAATTTGAAGAGTGCTTCAGCACTATCTTTAAACTCAGAAAGTCTAAACTCCATACATAGGGCCTTAGTGAACTCCGGCCAAGTTGGGGTAGTATTCAGGCAATCCAACCAACGAAACCAGTGAAGGACCTTACCTTCCAAATGAAAGGAAGCATCGAGCACTCGCTGAGCCTTAGGGATGTTATAGAAGGAAAAGAATTGCTCCGCCTTGTAGATCTAAGCAAGTGGGTCATCGCTCTCAAAGAATCTTAGAAATTCGACATGCTGAGGCCACAATGATCGTGGAAGAGGTCCCCCCCCCCCCCACCCAAATTAGGGTTCCGAGGATGAGGAAGTTGGTCCAATTCATAGGGAGGTGGACGATTAGTGATTGGTGGAGCAAATAAACCTTCACCTGACTTCTGGCAAATCAGCTCACGACGAAACTGTTCAAAGTAGAGAGGTAAACGAGCTTCGAGGTGAGAATTAAGTTTGTTGTCAAAAACAGTGTCAACGGCGAAGGCAATGAGAGAAGGCAAATCTACGATGGAAGCTTCGAGGGAGGTGACACGAGCATCCATGGCAGTGAAGCGTGTGGTGTTGGTGTAACAGGGCATACACAGCAAGGAAAACTAGCGATCGAATGGGTGATACCAATTTTAAAACCCAAACCAGCAATGGTCTCAACCTACCAGTGCAACAATGGCGATGGAAGCAATGGAGAAGATGAGTTGAGATAAAGAGAATATTCTATTAGTTTTTCAAAGCATACCGTTACAAACATTTCGGAATAACAAATATACCTAGCGCCAACCCCCCTAATACTAATTTATCCTGGTGACTGAAACAATCATCAAACCTAGTTCATAACAAAGAGGTGATTTTTTCGATCAATCTCCATGTGATTGTTACTGTTTATTACCTTTTGGATATCATCGTTCGATTTGTGTCGTGTTTTCTTCGAAAACCGGTGTGAAACCCTAGCCCTTCGCCCAGCCATTAGAGAATGATGATCAGATACAGAATAATGGAAAAGCAGGACTATTAATAAAAAAGAGTTTTTCATTTTTTTCTCGATTGCAAATCACAGTTTAACTCATACAAAATAAAATAAAAACACAAAAAGGAAAAAAGAAAAGACCAGTAGATCAGTCAGAGCGCCAGGAAGGCTTCAACAGCTATTATGCCACATCCCCTAAATTCTATACAATTCCAAAATTAATCCGCATCCATGACAAACATTTCCCCCGATCACATATTTAACACATCGGATCGAACTCCATAACCCGTCAGCAGTCTTCAGCAGCAGCAGCAGCAGCATCGGTATCCCAGTCGTCTTCCTCTCCCAACTCGTACTTACTGAAGTGCTTTACCCTGAACTTCCACTCGCCTCTCAAGGCGTCATAGGAAACAAACTCGGCTCCTTGATCCTCTGCCTTCTTCTTCAGCATCTGCTTGTATCTCTCAGTCTTTGGGCCTTCTGTGAACTGACGTCCTGTTTTCTTGTCAGTGCATGTAATGTTGAGAAGTGTAACCTCAGCAGGTTTGTTGAGGCCTTGCCCGACGGGAGGTTTCTTATTGTCATCCATGTACACTATCACCTCCCGATTGTTGAACTGCACCAGAGCCTCGAGATCAAGGCATCGCACATCTGTCTCCCCAAAGAACTTGATGCTACCATACCCAACTCGTCCAACCACAAAGTCCTTGACACGACAGCAGAACCCCGGTTCCGCCCTTTCCTTAGCTGCCAATTCTTGGATTCGAGGCTCTGTATAATAGTCTGTACGCCGGAGCTTTGGCATTAGGGCCTCAATGTCAGCGCCATGCTCATATGCAATAGCAGCTTCACCGGCCCTATGCCCACTTAGTGTCATATATGAGTCCCCTTCCTGAACAGAATGATCATCATGAACTCCATTAGGTTTCTGGTTGACTTTGACATGATTCGCCCGCTCTTTCACAATTCCATTTTCTTTTGGCGTTTCTGAAACAACGTTAAGCAAGTCTGTCAACACCACAGATACTATCGACCAAATACATTCTCGCTCAATATCTTTGTTACTTTTTAACAGCTCCGGACTTTAAAATACAACCACAAAAATACCGTAACAAGAAACCACAAGGTAAGTGAAAACAAAAATCATAAAAGCATATACTCACTATCTTTATCCTCAGAACCTGCTTCTCCTGGAATTTTTCCTGAAACAATATTTTGTTCAGAAGAGTAAGCAATGTGCAGCAAGCCAAAATATGCTCAGTCACAAAAATAAATTTGAAAATTAACTCAAAACCCTCAGCATTAGTGCATAATAATCTAGTGTGCGGGGCATCAATACCGATGAACAATAAAAAAATTCTCAATTAGGCCAGAAGGTCCAGAACCCGTCAACAAAAATACACTAATGGATGTGAAAAAACCAAAAATTCCCTTACAAATGGCTAGTAAAAGCATTTGCATACGCATTACACATGCCCATTCCAAAGGTGAACTATTTCTCAAGCCAAACATTAAGAGGCTGTACAAGTGAAAGGGCAAGGAAAGCAAATGATACTGGCACAACAGAGCTTACCATTCTCATGCACTGGAGTCAAAGTATCCTTTAATGGGGATGCTTTCTCAGCACCAACCCTTTGAGGCCACTGTTCTTTTGGACGAATGACGAGTGCTCTTGGGTTTTCTCTGGGAAGGAAAAGAGCATCCGCCTTGGGTGTGTTATCTGTTTCTTCATCGTCAACAAAGAATGGGAACTGCAAAACAATAAAGGCAAATAGGTGTAAGCACAAAATTCAAATGTAGCCTGAACAGAAAAGCTAATATGGATTAACCGTTTACATGAAGCATCACCCTCACCCTTGGATCATCATTCTTAGGATTATATTTTCTCGCAGGTAACCTGACCCGCCTTTGCGACAGGTGTCGAGAGGTCAACAAATATGATACCTTAACAGGCGCAGGTTTGTCTACGACCTGGCGAAGAAAAAAAGTCAATGTCACCATCCTAAACCCTCCACACGAGGATTAAAGAAGAAAGTTATCAACTTAAAATCGCAACCAGATAGAAGTGATTCTCGACAGAAATTAACACCTTAAAGTCAAATTCAATTTCAAATTAAACAAAAACAAAACCACATAAGAAATTCATATTACAGGCATGCTTGAAATTCCATATTGAATTGACGGTGCAGTTCCACCACGACCAATTGACATCTGTGGCATTGCAGGGAGCGTTCCAAATGGATTTGTAGCAGGTAATGGTTGTACAGCTGCAGAGCTTTGAGTGACAGGTCTATGAAAGACAGTATAGGTCAATATTTTCCAGTTCAATTCTTAATTGTAAAATTCAAAATGATAAACAAAAAAAAAAAAAAAAAAAAAATCTAAATGTTGTAATCTATGGACATAGAGAACGAAAAGAAAATCTCCAAGTAGCTAATAAAACCCTACATTGTAAGCCCAAAGAGCAGGTACATATTGGGAGAAGAACATTGTCTTAGAAAAAAGTTATATTTGGAACATGTATCAACCTAATTAATACTCTAAAGTAAAATTTTCTTATTATTAAATGAGCAATAAAATCAACAAAAAGAACCTCTTCCGCTACCAAACAAGTAAAATAGGAGCCCCTTTTTAGATTTGTTTCAAATGAGATATCCAAATCCAACGATTCTAAAAATGTAAGCGAAACCAGAGGCGTATACAATATCAGTAAATACACCATGTACACATGCACACGGATAGAAGAGATTTGAGTCATATGACATACAACTGTCCAAAGTTATTCTGACCAAGAATTCCTGTTGAACTTCCCAAACCACCTGTGTAGCCTACAAAAGCAAACACCAATTGATGAAATCAGAACCATCAACTGACAAATAAAACCTCAATGGCTATAGAAAACATAAAGATGCTCAGAACATATGTTACCTGATTGAGTTTGATTAAAACTGTTGAAGTTAAAACCACTATTCTGAGTTGGCTGAGATGAGAAGGGCACAGAAAAAGTCGGCTGCACGGGAAAGAAAATAGGGAAAAAAGTTGACCAATAACCAATTAAAATCTTTTACAATTAAAATTAAAAACAACCAATAAGAACTTACAGCTGGTTGACTAAAACCCATTTGACTGCTTGTAGCACCAGCAGCAGTGGAGATCGTTAAACCAAAGCCAGTAGAAGGGTTACTGAATGGCTGTGAAAATGTTGTATTCTGCCCAAATGGATTGGTAAAAGCACCACCTGTCTGGGCAGCTGGAGGTGTGGGATTGAACGGGTTTGAATTAAATGTGGAAGTTGCTGTCGCAGCTGGAGCAGGAAATGAATATGCAGAGCTTGACGAACTAAAGAGAGACGGAGATGAGGTTTGCGGGAAAACTGCAGAAGGTTGTGATGGTGTAAAAGGACTAGTTGAAGTAGAAATCCCAAAACCTGATGAACTGAATGGTGTAGATGATGTTGCAAAGCCTGTATTTGTGAAGGATGGAGTTTTTGGAGCAAACAAATTAGATGAAGTTGTGGCATTAAAAGGACTTGAGGCTTGAGGAAATGCCTGTGCAGGATTCAAAGGGTTTGGCTGTGAGGTGGTAATGCCAAAGCCACTCGCACCAGCAGGAGCTGGACCACCTGGAAGTCAAAATTATAACATTGTGAACTTAGCAAATGCTATTATTGCTGACAAACGCGTCAAAATTTCTAAGATACTGAAACATTAACTAGAAACCATACCTTTATCCCCCAATTGATAATCCTCCCAGCGGAGTTCTTCATGACTTTTTTCTTTATATGCAGGCATTGCTGATATTGACTCCAATTTCCCAGCAGCACTAGTCCCAGTGCCACCATCGGGTTCAGGAGTTGCAGCATATGCAGCCACTCTACTGCCCCCACGTTGTTGGCCCCCAAAAGCTGACTGCCCAAAGGCACCAGTGTTCCCAAATGTTGTTGATTGAGCTCCTGCATCACAAATTATAAAAAAAATAATACAACTACAAGGAAACTAAACAGAATGAGTTCCATTTTTTTTTTTTTTCTCCAAATGTACCACCACTCATATGCATCTGGAGTACTCACCAAACGGAGAACTCTGTGCTCCAAAAGGAGATGAAGTGGTAAACTGGCTGCTACCAAATGCAGAACTTGATTGGCCAAAGGTAGGAGTTGATGGAAAGCTGAACGATGGAGTATTGGACGCACCAAAACCAGGAGCACTTGAAGCACCAAAAGCAGGATTGGTTGAAGTACCAAAGGTCGAGCTAGATGAACCAAAAGCCGGGGTGCTTGAAGCCCCAAAAGCTCCCCCAGATCCAAACAAGGGAGAACTCGACACCCCAAATGCAGCTCCTGTGCTTCCAAATGTAGGACTTGCTGTGGAACCAAAGGCCGGGCTACTTGTAGCTCCAAATGCTGGGGTGGTGGCAGCACCAAAAGCAGGGGTGCTGGTAGCACCAAAAGCGGGGGTGGTGGTAGCACCAAAAGCTGGGGTGGTGGTAGCACCAAAGGCTGGACTACTCGTAGCACCAAAGGCTGGACTGCTCGTAGCACCAAAGGCTGGACTGCTCGTAGCACCAAAGGCTGGACTGCTTGTAGCACCAAAGGCTGGGGTGCTTGTAGCACCAAAAGCTGGGGTAGTGGTAGCACCAAATGCTGGCTGACTTGATCCACCAAATGGCGTGGAGGAACCAAATACACTGCTCCCAAATGCTGGCTGTGATGGTTGAGTTGTACTTCCAAAAGGACTTGTTTGAGCAGGATTGGACCCAAATGCTCCAAACACAGGCTTCTGACCAAAACCAGATGAACCTGTTGAGAGACGGTGTACACATGGAGGAGAGAAACAAAGAAAAAATCATCAGTGACAAGAAACCAAACTAGCGAAACAATTGAGCAGAGAGATGAATAACATGTAACCAAATAACACAGGAATTGTTTGGGTTGAACATCCCATTATAACTAGATCGATCTTGTTGATGAGCTTCTAAAGTGGAAATAATTCCGCAGATAAACTAAGAAGCAAAGTGACATGTACCCCTTGAAATACAAGATAAAACCAATCCCTCACACAAAAATTACAGCCAGAGTAGTAAAGGTATAGTAATCATCCCTGTTCCACTTTCAGAGTCTTAATTCCCCCTAATGATATTTGTCATTTCACAAGCCAACTGCACCAATGGATTTATACCAAATAGAAAGTTTCAACAACAATATATCCATCTTGTACAGAATGCATAATCCACTAATATCATGTACTGAAAGCCAAATCCACTCATAAATGTCCAGAAAAAAACTCAATACAGACTTGAAGGGCATTGTAAATGATTCCCAATTACCAGATATCATAATAGTTCTATCAAGAGATCAGTTGAAGAGTGATGAGCAAACACAAAACAAGAAAAAAAAAAGTTCAAATTTAATCCATTGGCTTACCACCAAAAGGTGATGGTGAAGGACTAGAAGTTGCTCCAAAAGCAGGCGTTGTGTTTCCAAAAGCTGGTGAGGACGCAGCACCAAAGGTTGTGGAGGAAGGAAAAGGTGAAGAAGCTTGAGTTGCGCCAAATACACCAGTTGAAGTTCCTCCAAACATGTTACTCCCTGTTTGCGCACCAAATGGGGTTGTACTACCAAAAGGCTTAGGGGCAAAAGGATTGTTATTTGTGCTGCTGGTCTGCCCAAATACCGATTGGGACCCAAACGGGCTGCTAGATGACTGTCCAAAAGCTGTTAACCAAATTCCACAATTAGATTATTTTTCACAACGAAAAAAATTACCAAGCCTGTATATTTATCAGACAATCAAACAGCATAAACAGAAGACCAGATAACATTGCCCAAACCGCTAATAAATGGATGCCATATTCATTTTACAACGAAACAAATAGGAAGTGTATTGAAATCTTCCGAAAATTCGACATATGATTGAGAGAAAACCCAGAAACCAATTACTCGTGTCGGAACGAATTAAAATATATTGAATGCAGTAAGAAGGATGCAACAAAATCTGACTCCAAGGATCAAGTGAAAGATAGAGATAAAGAAAGCTTACGATTAGAAGAACCGAACATCTTCTCTTACTATTCGGCAATCAAAACCAGTGCTATTTCCTCGATCTCGAGCTGTAACGCATACAGAACACAAAGTTAACACAAATACACAGCACGACATATTTAACAAAGCATCGAGGATTTAATAACACAAGAAATCCCTGAAACGCGAATCGAACTAAACGCAAACGACAGCGTTAACGCATTAAATCCGGCATTAAATGCAATCGTAAACCTAATCACCAGAAGAAAACCGAGGATTAGGGTTTTCAAACTACCTGAAAGTGAGCGAAAGTAGGGATTTCGAAGGCGGAAGCGTCGGCCGTCGATCTGAACTCGACGGAGGTTGTGAGTTTCGAGATCGGAGGCGGCGGAAGGCGACGGAGAGAGGGCGAGGGAGGAGGGTTTGGAGTCGCAGAAGGGAAGAGGGCGAGTCGTTGCAACTTGCAACCTCCCGAAGTATCACAGTTGTCAGAAATGGGAGAAGGCGAAAGGTTTTTACGCGAGTGGATGGCTGGGGAGGTGAGTGACGGGCGCGTCGCGTTAATAGTAATTTCGTGATGTTAGCGTGAAAAGTAAGCCGTAAAAATATACAAGGAGAGAAGGAGTCATTTCGGACAAGTCGTGAATTACGGATGGGTAAAACTCAAGAGCAAAGCGAGTTAGAATGAAATTATTGTATCTCCGTTACGGACATATTTGCTTAATCTAGAACGGGTGAACTCCTAAGTTAGGAAAGAAAGTAAGTGAAATAAGGTATCGTCTTCATCGATATATTTACTTAACTGAAATGGTGAAATTGTGAACTAGAGAATGAAGTTACTAAAGCTAATACAAACAAATGAATTGAGCGACAATACGCGTTTTTGTTAATGACATGTTTATTCATTTGGAATGGATGAAGTCGCGAGTCAAGAAAGAAAGCAATGTTGAAAAAGAAAATGAATTAGAATGAATGTTTTGTATTATTTAATCACATGTTAACTTATTTGAAATGAGCAAAGTTGTGAGTCAAGGAAGGGAAACAATAAATTAGAACATCTTTAGACACTAATCGAAATCATTGAAGTCTCCTCCTGAATAGGTTATAACATAGTCAAATACAACTACATTTCATATTAAACACAACATAAATTTTTTCACATCGGATGGATGATCGAAAAGTCCATATTGAATCCACGGTGCTCTTCCACCATAACCGATCGACGTCTATGGCCCTGCAGAGTTTGAAGTAAACACCAGCATGACATCATTTGTTTTCCAGTCTAACTTCAAACGTTTATTAGAAAGTTCCAGATGTTAAAATATACAGTAGACAACTTGATGTGTAAAATAAAGATACCTCCTATGGAGCATAAACAATCTAGTGACGAATCATCGACGAATCAAATAGGTTTGAGAATGATTAAAGAGATGACAACTTTTGTCTTAGAAAGAAGGTCAACGTTTTCCTCTACCCCAAAAACCCTAATTCTGCAAGCCTCCTAGTTTTCAGCTCTTGGTTCTGACTTGCGGTTGGCGGCTAGCCTGTCCACCCTCTTAAGAATCTTAGTTCTTCTACCACTCTGCATCCTTCCTCTCCCACCATCTTCCCCTGTGATAGCTTCCCTTTTTTTCCTTCTGACCCCTCATTCCTCTGTTTCTTTACTTCTCCTTATCCTTCTGACTTCTCCCTCCCTTTTCCCTGCGTTATTTGGCTTCTGCATTCCCTTTTATTTGGGCTTTTAATTTCTAGTTTCCTCGACTTAAACTTCCTGAGCTCGTCTCAAATCTGAGCTTTTATGTTCTTTTTTTACCTCTGATGTTTCTCCCCATCATCAATCCTCTATCGCCGACCTATGTTACTCGGCCCATCGTGTATCTATGTTCGACACACTTTGGTGTTGTGTAGTTGTTAAAGTGCCCTTATCACTATTTGGTAGGATTATGGGAGTGCCTTTTTGGCTGATGGCTCGCTCACCCCCATTTTCCGTTCATCAAGTTTTTTGGTTTTCAACATTTGGTACATGAACTTAGACACTGCTAGAGTTTAAGGGATTTAACTCCTGCATTTATACATTAAATATCCCACAAATTATGAAATTTAAACAAATTCAAATAATATTTTTACAATATAACAATTACTCAAAAATCAATAATAGAGTAATATTGTTCTTCACATAGTTTTAGCAAAAAAAAATAATATACCCGTGTAATTATTAATATATTTTAAGAAATAACTATTTATATATTTTATGTAGTATCCCACATCGCCCGTGAGGGCGTGGTCTTTGGGCCTTATATATCCATGCCCAGAGCTTTAACTTCAAAGAGGCCTTTTGTGGACTACGGTCCACAAGAACAAAACCGTGCGGTAGCTGGGTGGCTGCGACATAGTCCAGGCCCAGAATGCCAAAGCGGACAATATCCGAGAGGTTGGAGTCTGGGATGTGACAATTTGGTATCAGAGCCAGACTCACGGTCGTGGTGTGCCGACGAGGACGTGGGGCTCCCTAAGGGGGGTGGATTGTAGTATCCCACATCGCCCGTGAGGGTGTGGTCTTTGGGCCTTATATATCCATGCCCAGAGCTTTAACTTCAAAGAGGCCTTTTGTGGACTACGGTCCACAAGAACAAAACCGTGCGGTAGCTGGGTGGCTGCGACATAGTCCAGGCCCAGAATGCCAAAGCGGACAATATCCGAGAGGTTGGAGTCTGGGATGTGACATTTTAGAACATAAAATAAATACATATAATTAGCATGGATACATTCACAAAAATAATATGGGTACAAACTAAATTAAATTATGGGTACATATTAGAATTCAAAATTATGGGTACAATTTAAAACTAAAAAGAATATTAGTGCAAGTTATAAATAGAAATATATGGGAAAAAAAAAATACTAAAAGACATATTTGGAAATGATTAATAAGTTTTTCATTTTTAGATTGACACATAATGAAAGTTAAGAGACTTTGATAAAAAAAAGAAAAAAAAAATAGAATAAGGTTTCAATTAATGAGAAAGAAAAATGAGGGATGATAATTTAGTTTATCTTTTTTTAAATAAGGTAGGGGCTATGGAAATATATATATATATATATATAAAGTTTTTATAATAATATTACTAGTATATGGGCACGCACAAAGTGTGTGAGATAATTTTTTTTTTTTTTTAATAGAAGGAGAGATGAAGGGAGTGATAGAGAATGTGGGAGTATGAAGTTTTGTTTTTAATTTTTTTTTAATTATAGATATGTTAGGATTATATGTAGGTGATGCTTTAAAAAAAAAGCAGCAAAATTTGGTTGTGTGAAATTACATTTATGCCCCATATTTTTTTTTATTCATGTTCTGTTTTAATTAGAGGGTTAAACTAGTAATTTAATAGGGTTTTGGTTGATAATGAGTGTTTTATTAATTAGTAGAAATTATACGTATGGATTCTTCTAATGAATTGATTGTGTTGTTATACATATGTAATACTGACACACCCCGACCAAAATCAAGGTGTGCTGGGCGTCATGTGAGGGTGACATAGCCATGTGCACGGTGCGGAAGCAAAAGACAATAATAAAAGTACAAATAAATAAAAATCAAACTACTAAATAAACTAGTTAAGGTAACACACTAATGTAAGACTAAGTGTAATAAACATAATCAAAGCACAGAAAACCTAAGTGCAGTCCAAAAGAAGAATACTAATTACACAATACTCAAAGGTGATCCTACATTTGTGATGTTCTGTCAGAACCACTGTCAAGTCCTCGTGAACCACCAAAGTTGCTTATAACTAGAACCTGAAGATGCGCAAAACAGAAAGTGTGAGTGGGCAAAAACAAAGCTTTTCAAAATCATTTCATTATCAAAAGTTCTAACCCCTCGCCGTAAAACTTGTATAGTTTCCCAGAAAATAGAATATACACATATATCGAAAACATGCTCAGAAATATGCCATGACGAATGCCTTCACATAAAATGTAAGTAACCCAGGTAATGTCAATCAATGCAAGTAACATGTCAGCCGGAGTCACCTAACTTGACATGTACGGCTGAATCTAGAGCTCAAATCTCTAACTCACAAACTATACCTGCACACGAGTCGGAACCACCTAAAGTGGTTTGTACGATAGGATTGGGTGTAAATAAATACGCTTAAGTGCTACGATCACGTGAAGACTGGGCGAATAATCGCGGATCACCTACGAGTCAGAACCACCTATAGTAGTTTGTACAACAAGACTGTGCACCTAACTTGGATCCAAGATGAACGTGTAGTGCAGGAGGTGAACATCATGTGAAGGACTATGCCCTACTCTGGGTGGGAGCACTAACATCGGGCATGCAGGTTATGAGTTCTCTATTCATCTCACATAACCACTAATTCACAATCATAATCTATAAACTTATCTGGCACTTACCTGTGCGTCTGCAGCACCAATCATAAATATATCCAACTACTAAAGCATAAATAAATAGGCAAATGCAATGCATGACATTTAAAACATATAAACACTTTATTTCATTTTCTAGGAAAAACCACAAGTATATAGGTATATACGGAAAACCAAAAGCCCACTCACTAATATTGGGCTTCCTAATGTCCAAAACACTTCAGCTTTCTTCCTCGAGCTTCGTGAGAGTGTTCTAAAGCTCCCTATGACCTTAAAAACTACTAAAAACTTCTAGACGTCGATCCGTGCGTGAAAGGTTGGTTTTGAAGTTCGTCCATACACTTGAGAAGAAGAAAGAGTGTGTTCGAGATAGAGGGTGGTACACGGGAGAGCATGATAGGGATGGGAGTGTGTGTGTGGGGTCCAGATGCAACCAGCCAAACAATAAAATAACCACCCCAAAATGACAAATAACTACCAAGAGCAAAATCGTCATTTCACACCTACGGTACAAATAATTCGGGACGAGCTGTCACAACCTACCCTTTTAAGAAAATTTCATCCCCAAATTCATAACAACTCAAACTAACCATTAGTAACCATAGAACAACCGAGGATACAAATCTCTCATCCTGTCTTTTGTTTCCCAAGTAGCCTCTTTCACTGAGTGATTTCTCCACAAAACTTTCACTAATCTCATCATCTTGTTCCTCATAACCTTTTCCTTCCAATCCAGAATCGTTACTGGTTCCTCGTCATATGTCAAATCCGAACTCATTTCCAATCGTTGAAAAGGTATCATATGCGACGGATCCGCAACGTAAGGACGAAGCATGGACACATGAAAAACATTATGCATTTTAGCCAGTTCAGAAGGCAACTCAAGCCTGTAAGCCACCTCCCCAACTCGCTCGATGATCAAATATGGTCTGATATACCTGAGACTTAACTTACCTTTCTTTCTGAACTGTACTACACCTCTCCACGATGAAAGCTTCAAAAACACCCAATCACCAACTTTATACACTTTGTCAGTGGCATGCCTGTCTGCTAAGCTCTTTTGTCGATCTTGGGTCGCTTTTAGGTTAGACTTAATTACCTAAACATTCTGAGTAGTCTCATCTACAATCTCGGGGCCCACCAAAACTCTTTCTTCAACCTCTGACCAACACAAAGGTGTACGATAAGATTTACCATACAATGCCTTAAATGGTGACATGCCGATACTCGAATGAAAGCTGTTGTTGTAGGCAAATTCCATTAAATCCAACCACTTGTGCCAAGCATCACCAAACTGCAACACCGAAGATCTCAACATATCCTCCAACGTCTGAATGGTCTTCTTTGATTGTTCGTCTGTCTGAGGATGATATGACGTACTGTAGAGTAATCTCATACCCAAAACTTCCTAAAAAGCCACCCAAAATTTAGAAGTAAATCTTGGGTCACGACCCGAGACAATACTCACTGGAACACCATGATACTTCACAGTCTTCGATATGAATAATTCAGTTAATCGACCCAAAGAATACTTTTCCCTCATTGGAATAAAATGCGCTGACTTAGTAAGCCGATCAACTATAACCCAAATGCCGTCAAAACCAGTATGTGTACGTAGAAGCTTGTACACAAAATCTATGGTAATATTTTCCCATTTTCACTCTGGAACGGGAAGCGGCTATAACAACCTAAACAACTTCTTCCTTTCAGCTTTAACTTGTTGGCAAATGGCACACCTACTCACATACTCAACTATCTCTCTTTTCATAGCCGGCCAATAATAAAATGGTCGAATGATATGATACATTTTAGTACCTCCTGGATGCATTGCACAAGCTGAGATATGCGCTTCATCAAGAATTACTTTCTTTAATTCCAAATTATTCGGCACAAACATTCTACTCTCTTGCATAAGCATGCCATCCGATTCTCAAACTCTGAAGTCTTTCTTTTTCCCTTGATTCCTTGCTTGAATTATTTCTTGGGTCTCTTCATCAACCATCTGGGCTTCAAGTACACGATCAATTAAATCAGCCTAACTTGAAAATTAGCAAGTAAGGCTACCTCCTGATCTTCTACCTCTAACCTCACTCTAATTGATCTCAAGTCTGCTAGAAGAGGAACATGACTAGCGTACAACGCATTAATACGGCCTTGAGATTTCCTGCTAAGTGCATCAGCTACCACATTCGCACGGCCAGGATGATAATCAATAGTGCAATCATAATCATTAAGCAGTTCCAACCATCTTCGCTGACGAAGATTAAAATCCCTCTAAGTGAAATGATATTGAAGACTCTTATGATCCGTAAAGATCTTACATTTTTCTCCATAAAGATAATGTATCCATATCTTCAAAGCAAAGATAATGGCTGCTAACTCTAAATCATGCGTAGGGTAATTCAACTCATGAGGCTTTAGTTGTCATGAAGCATAAGTAATCACCCTACCATGTTGCATCAGCACACATCCCAGATCATTTGAGGAAGCATCATTGTAGACTTCGAAATTACCACTATCATCCGGGAGTGCCAAAACCGATGCATGAGTGAGACAATAATTCAATTGCTGGAAACTCTACTCACAATTATCATCCTACTCAAATTTAACATCCTTCTTAGTTAACCTCGTCAGTGGTAAAGCAATCATAGAAAAATCCTTTACAAACCGTCGATATTATCCTGCTAAGCCAAGAAAACTTTTCACCTCAGTGACGGTTCGTGGCTACTCCCAATTCTCCACTGCTGCTACCTTTTGATGATCCACCAAAATACCTTGAGCAGATATGACGTGTCCCAAAAATGCCACTTGATCTAACCAAAATTGGCACTTGCTAAACTTAGCATACAGTTGGTGTTCCCTCAACCTTTTCAACATCAAAGTAAGATGTCGAACATGCTCAGATTAGACTTAGACTATACCAGGATATCGTCAATAAAGATAATGACAAACATATCCAAATACGGCTGGAATTCTTGGTTCATCAAATCCATAAAAGTTGTTGGTGCATTCGTCAATCCAAATAGCATTACCAGAGTCCTGAAAGTTGTCTTAGGGACATCCTCACTACTGATCTTCAACTGATAATAACCAGACCTCAAATCAATTTTGGAAAATACACAAGCACCTCGAAGCTGATCAAACAAATCATCTATACGCAGCAATGGATAACGATTTTTAATTGTTACTCGATTCAATTGCCGGTAATCAATGAATAGCCTCAAAGTCCCGTCTTTCTTCCTCACAAACAACACTGGAGCTCCCCAGGGTGAAGTACTAGGCTGAATAAAACCTTTATCCACTAATTCCTGTAACTGGATTTTCAATTCCCTTAACTCAGCAGGAGCCATTCGATAAGGAGTCAAGGATATATGATTAGTACCTGGAAACAAATCAATAGTGAACTCCACATCTCGGTCTGGAGGTAATCTAGGTAAATCATCAGGGAAAACATCAGGGAAATGCTTGACTACCCTTACGTTCTCCACGTTACTAGAAGCAACATTTTTTAACACTACATGAGCTAAGTATCCCTAACACCCTTTTGATAACAACTTTTTTGCTCACACAGCAGAAATAACGCCATGTCTCATCCCACTTTACTCACCCACAAAAGTAACCACAGATAATCCAGGACGATGGAAGGTAATCGTTTTCCTGTAGCAATCAATATTGGCACGATTATAGTGCAACCAATCTGTGCCCAATATCACATCAAAATCAACAATATCTAACGGGATAAAGTCAGCTGGCATAACAACATCCTCCACCATCACTGGACATCCTGGATACACACAATCAACATAACATATCTCCCCTCTAGGCATAATAAACTCTAAATCATACCCTAGAGGTGTAGGGTGAGGTTGCGTCACTTAAGCAAATGTATGAAAAATAACAGAATGTGTAGCACCACAATCAATTAATACTCTAGTAAAATGACCAAGGATATTTAACGTACCCATTATCAAGTCAGGATTATTCTGAGCATCTTGCAGAGAAATATTATGGATGCGCCCTTGGGTCTGCTGTCGTCCACCACGACCTTTATTAGTCTGACCACCTCGACCCTGTACATTACGCCCCTGACTAGGCTGACCAGACTGCCTTGAAGATCCCGCACTACTAGTAGCAATCTTTCCCTGCTGAGGTTGTCCTCCCTGGTACCATTGAGATCCATCTGTTGGAGCGGGAGGATACGGTATATAACCTCCGGAGTACTGAAGATACCCACTCTGCGAATAAGTATCTTGAGGATACAGATATTGCCTTGGAGCATAAGGAACAGCATCACCCTGATAATAGTAGGCACCACCATGACCCATCTGACCATAACTACTGGGCCTTGGAACCTGCTGGATCGGCGTAGGTGGTGATAAGAAAGGCTGCTGGAGCCTCTGCTGACTCTGGGGACAATTTGCAAATTAATGTCCCATTTTCCCACAAGTAAAACAACCACTACTGCCTTTCCTGCACTCTCCAAAATGCCGATTGTTACACCTACAGCATAACGGAGCTCTTTATCTACCAGTATCGCCCTGTCTCTGGCCTCTAGGAGCCCCAGAAAATCTACCACATCTTCCTTGACCAGTGGCACTAAAACCTCCACTGGAAGAACTGGAATTGGCTTCACTCCGCTTAAAACTCTGGGTCTTGCGAGGTCCTTGAGATGCTTGACCTTTGTCTTTATCGCCTTTGCTTTGATTACCATTTTTTTCTTCTTCTTCACTCTCGCTAGGCATATTCTCAGAATCCTCAATCCTCAACAGAATCTCATAGAACTCCTGATAAGAATCGCAAGGAGTAGTGGTCGCCATAGAACGCCACTTCTTCTTAGTACCCAATCGAAAACGACAAAGCATCTTACCCGGATTGGTAGCAACCTTCGGATAATAATGAGATAAATTAGTGAACCTTTGATAGTACTCATTCGCCATTAACTTCCTTTGCCTCAATTCAGTAAATTCTTGATTCTTACGATCAATGTACTCATGAGGCACAAACCTTTTCCTAAACAACTACTTAAACACTTCCCAATCAGCCTTTTCCTCTGGGTCAAACGACGGACCTCCTGTTCCCACTAGAATGACGATTCCTTACCCAAGAACCAAGAAGTCATCTTTACCCACTTTTCAATAGGAAGATTTCCCTGATTATGCAACATTCGAAAAGTCTTTTCAATATGGTTAAGCCACCGCTCAACTCCCTCAAAACCCTCGTGGCCCTTAAACTTATCCAGCTTTAAATTATACATTGTCTCCATATGAGTCATCTGGGGAAGGCGGAGTGCCAATTGAATAACTGTAGTAATAGCTTCATCCAATTGAGCTACATCGGGGAAACTAGACTCAGCAGAGCGACGTGGTTCCCTACGAGGCGGCATAGTTCTGACAGAAGACACCAAAACAATTAGAACACTCACAAAATATGCAGGATTGCCAAACCTATGCTCTGATACCAAACTGACACACCCCGACCAAAATCAAGGCATGTTGGCCGTCACGTAAGGGTGACGTAGCCATTTGCACAGTGCGGAAGCAAAAGATAATAATAAAAGTACGAATAAATAAAAATCAAACTACTAAATAAACTAGTTAAGGTAACACACTAATGTAAGACTAAGTGTGATAAACATAATCAGAGCATAGAAAACCTAAGTGCAGTCCAAAAGAAGAATACTAATTACACAACACCCAAAGGTGATCCTACATTTGTGATGTTATGTCAGAACCACCGTCAAGTCCTCGTGAACAACCAAAGCTGCTTCTAACTAGAACATGGAGGGGCACAAAACAGAACGTGTGAATGGGCAAAAACAAAGCTTTTCAAAATCATTTCATTATCAAAAGTTCTAACCTCTCGCCGTAAAACTTGTATAGTTTCCCAGAAAATAGAATATACACATATATCGAAAACATGCTCAGAAATATGCCATGTTGAATGCCTCCACATAAAATGTAAGTAACCCAGGTAATGTCACTCGATGCAAGTAACATGTCAGCCGAAATCTAGAGCTCAAATCCCAAACTCACTAACTATACTACACACGAGTCGAACCACCTAAAGTGGTCTGTACGATAAGACTGGGTGTAAATAAATATGCTAAAGTGCTACGATCATGTGAAGACTGGACGAATAATCGCGGGTCACCTACGAGTCGGAACCACCTATAGTGGTTTGTACAACAGGACTGTGCACCTAACTTGGATCCAAGATGAGCGTGTGGTACGGGAGGTGAACATCACGTGAAGGACTGTGCCCTACTCTAGGCGGGAGCACTAACATCGGGGGTGCAAGTTATGAGCTCTCTATTCATCTCACATAACCACTAATTCACAATCATAATCTATAAACTTACCTCGCACTTACCTGTGCATCCGCAGCACCAATCATAAATATATGCAACTACTAAAACATAAATAAATAGGCAAACGCAATGCATGGCATTTAAAACATATAAACACTCTATTTCATTTTCTGGGAAAAACCACAAGTATATAGGTATATATGGAAAACCAAAAGCCCACTCACTGATACTGGGCTTCCTGACGTCCAAAACACTTCAACTTTCTTCCCCGAGCTTCGTGAGAGTGTTCTAAAGCTCCCTATGACCTTAAAAACTCCTAAAAACTTCTAGACGTCGATCTGTGCGTGAAAGGTGGGTTTTGAAGTTCGTCCGTACACTTGAGAAGGAAAGAGAGAAAGAGAGAGAAAAAGAGAGAGATAGAGAAAGAGAGAGAGTGCTTGAGACAGAGGGTGGTACACGGGAGAGGATGATGGTGATGAGGGTGTGTGTGTGTGGTCCAGATGCAACTAGCCAAACAATAAAATAACCACCCCAAAATGACAAATAACTACCAAGGGCAAAATCATCATTTCACACCTACGGTACAAATAATTCGGGACGAGCTGTCACAAATACCCTCTATTTAAAAAAGAAAGAAAGAGTATATACATATATGTGTGTGGATAATTATTTTTAGGGTTAATCTCAGTTCATTATTATGAAGTTTTTTTTTGTTTTCAACATTTTGTACATGAAGTTTTTTTCCGTCCTAGTCTGGTACCAAAAGTCATAATTTTGGGACACTTTCATACATTCGTTAAATTTTCTATTAAAACCTCTTCTAACTGATGACGTGGCTCCCACATGGATAATGACTAGGCACCACATGAGAGAGGGAGGGCTTTGAAAAATTAGGAGTCAGGGTGAGAAGGTTAGAAGAATTCTCGGAGGCACCAGCACGGGCATGTGGTGGCTCCCATGCTTCGGTGATTCATTTATTCTCTCTCCTTGGTGGCTCGTAAACCGGAGCTGCTCCGAATTGGATTCAAGATTCGTGTTGCTCAAATTTTGGGGAATATGTGACAGCCCGTCCCGAGAAATTCTAAAAACGTAGCGTGAAAAGATGATTTTGCCCCTAGCGTGATTTTTCGTTGTGTAGCTATTCTTTTTTTGCTTAGTGTGGCTGGTTTTGCACCACACACTCCTCCCCATACTCACCCTCACTGTTTCCTCCTTTCCCTGCACCTGTCCCAAGTCCCATTTCCCATCCCACTCTCCATACACGTACGGACACACACCCAAACCCATCAAACCTTCACAGATCGAAGAATCCAAGCACATATTCAGCCTCGTGAGGCTTGTAGGAGTCCAACCATACCCATTTCAGGTAAGAATACCTTCGTTTTCAAGTCGAACTCACGATGCCCGATTTTGGGTACTGTTCATGCACACGTGATTTCTCACATTTTAGGGAATTTCAAGCTTGTAAGAAGCTTGGTGAGGTCCCTAGGAGGCTCGGGGTGGTTCGTTTGAAGGTTTTGGACGTCGGGATCACGAGTTTCAAGGTTGGCCAGAGTTTGGGTGATTTTGCAAGTGAGATTTCATGGATTTTAGCCCTTGAAAGTAGTATGATTGTGTTCCTCTCGTTGTAAGCTTCATTTTGGTACCAATTTTGTGAAATTTGTTGAAAAACGAAGAAGATATCAAAGTTTGAATTTTTCTCGATTTTTCGGCGCCGGCGACGGCGCCGGAGGCTCGCCGGAGAAGACGACGGAATATTTCGTCAAGTCTGACGAAATATTCCTGACGCCGTTAACGGAATCCGTTAGGAATAACGAAATATTCCTAACGGCGTCAACTGACGCTGTCAGAGTGCCAGGCACGTGCCTACGTGTGGCCGGCACGTGTGGCCGTGCCTTGGCCGGCGCGTGGAGGCACGTGCGGCGGTGAAAAATTATTTTAAAAATATGGGGATGTTTCTGAGGTTGAGTAGATCACGTTGGTGTATTCATCACCCCATTTGAGCATTGTATGAGAAGTTATTTCTAAAGATTGGTTATGTGGTTTAAAATTGACGTTTTTGTAGTTGTTTCGCATATAGGTGATACCTATCCCGAGGACGAGCGTGGTCACTCGAGGCAGGGGGGCTACGACCCTTCCACATACCAGTGAGTGGGCTTTTGATTTTCCGTATATACCTATATACTTATATTTTCCTAGAAATTGATTTGAATTGTTATTTGTCATATGCCATGCATTATATTACCGTTGTTTATGCATCGTTAGTTGCATTATTAATCGTTTATATATATATATATGTATATTTGGTGCTGCGGACGCACAGGTAAGTGTCAGGTAAGTGTTATTCATGTTTACATTCAGTAGTGACTTGAGATGCTTAGAGAGCTCATAACCTGCACCCCCGGTGTTAGTGCTCCCGCCCAGAGTAGGGCACAGTCCTTCACGTGATGTTCACCTCCCGCACCACACGCTCAGTTTGGATCCAAGTTAGGTGCACAGTCCTGTCGTACAGACCACTTTAGGTGGTTCCGACTCGTAGATGACCCGCGATTATTCGCCTAGCCTTCACGTGATCGTAGCACTTGAGCGTATATAGATGTTACACCCAGGCCTGTCGTACAGACCACTTTAGGTGGTTCTGACTCGTGTGCAGGTTCAGTTAGTGAGATTGAGATTTGAGCTCTAGATGCAGCCGTACAGGTCACGTTAGGTGACTCCGGTTGCCAGATTATGTGATAGTGATATGATTATACCTGAGCACTTGCATTTCATTTTGAGGTTTTGGCATGGCATATTCTTGAGCATGATTGGTATATATATATACGTATATCTATTTTCTGGGAAGTATACAAGTTTTACGGCGAGGGGTTAGAACGTATTTATTAAATGGTTTTCGAAAAGCTTTGTTTTTGCCCACTCACGCTTTTGTTTTGCGCCCCTCCAGGTTCTAGTTGACTAGCAGGTTTGGTGGTTTCCCAGAGGACTTTCCCGGCATTTCTGACAGACGATCACCAGCATAGGGCCACCTTCGGGTGTACTGTTGTCGCATCATTTTCATTTGGACTGTTTTAGGCTTATGCTCTGAACTAGCGTTGCACTTATCATTTCTTTATGTAAAATCAGTTTTTATTTATTCGTATTACTATTTCCATTATTATTTTATTAGCTTCCGCACTGTGCACATGGCTACGTCACTTCCACGTGACGGCTAACATGCCCTGATCTAGGTCGGGGTGTGTCAGAATAGGATTTTTGCAAAGGGTGGATGTGAAGAGGGTGGAGGAGAGAGAAGGGAGGGGAGGTGAAGAAGGTGAAGGTGGGTCGGTTATATTAGGTTGGTGCAAAGGAAATAAGGGAGGGAGCGGGGGTGAGGTGAGGTAGGAAAGGTAGGTGTGTGGTTTGCAGAGGAGAGAAATGAGGGAGAGGTTGGGGGGTGAGTGAGGTAAGAGAAAGGTTGGTTCCAAAAATAATAATAATAATAATTTTTTAGTGTTTTAATTTTTTTTAATGTAATATTCACGTAGGCCCATACTAACACTAGCGCCCAGTCATTGCCCACGTGGGCGCCACGTCATCTGTTAATAGAGGTTCTGACGAAAAACTTAATAGATGTATAAAAGTTTTCCAAAATTTTTCCAAAATTATGACTTTATGTATCAGACTGGGACAAAAAAAAGTTCATATACCAAATGTTGAAAATCAAGAAATTCTAAGGTAATAAACAAAGATTAACCCTTATTTTTATTTCAAACGTAATGATTTTATTGGATTTCTTTTATATACTATATGTACAAGAACTCGTATTTTGACATGTAAGTTAGTAAGGACTCTTTCACTGCAAAAATATATTTTTGTCTAGCTAGTACTTTTATACTTAACATCTCATTATAAATTGTAAAACAATATGCATTAAGTTGGTAGCTTCACGTAGATTAGATTGTTTTGTTAGGCTTTTCATTGATTGGAGCTTTTATTTCACTACCATTTGTCCAGCCTATTCCTTTCTAGACTTACCAATGTGTTTTGATCCAACAAGCTTACCTTGAGATAAATATTTATGTGGCCCTTGATGCTTGCATCCATCTTATATGATCAATGGCGGAGGCAGAAATTATTCGGTTGGTGGATTAAGCTAAAATTATTACTACGAAATCAAATGCTTATTTTTTATTTTTTTTGTTGTTGCCTACATAAAACTATATAATAATAAATGTGAAAGTAATAATTTGAAGTAAGAAATTTATATTTTGTTCTCTAAGGCTTCTAGGCTTCTAGCCTTCAAACTTTCAAATGCATAAAATAAGGAACCGCGTGTGGTATACTAGTTTTAATTATTACGATTAAATTATAGTGTTGATTAAAGTGATGAGTGTTTATTTAGAATCTATTAACTTTTTTTTTTTTTTTTTATAATTATTTATCTAAGATTCATACCTTTCATTTTCTAGGTAAGATACGTCAAATAAAAATTATAAAATAGCCCAACTAATTAGTATTCTTAAGCTTAAAAACTAAAACTCTCCCTATTATAGCCCACCGAAGCCTTGTACTTGGCTCCCCCGGTGTGCATGATATTCATTTGTTCATGATTAACTTGACACTTGTTGCCTAGCCATTGATATCATTGTTAATTATTAGAACAACACATGTTGCTTTGCCACTTGTACACTTATCATTGTTAATGATTAGGACAACACTTGTTGCCTTGTTATTGGAACACATGTAATGGCTAATGATTGGCACAACACTTGGTTTATTTCTATTGGCACACTTGGGGGCTTTCTCCTCAAACTAGATGGGATGGAAGATGTCAAAAAAAGGAGCAAGAACCAACGGAAGGGACATGAAGAAAAGAGAGAGGAAGAAGAAAACAAAAGAAAGAACAACTCCAACAAGAAAGTCGTTCTCCCTTTCATATTACCTTCTTATCTTTCTTTTACATGTTGTTAGGGCTTTAAGCTATCTTTCATTGTATTTGTAAATCTCTCATATATAGTGAAATTCAATGAAAGCAAACTCAAGTAGATGTAGTCACTTTGACGAACCACTTAAATACTATGTGTTTATGTGAATGAGTGTGTTATCAAGTTCCTATAAAACACCATTATCCAACTTCGTGAAGCACCATCAAATTTCTGTCTACATTTCTCTAAGAACCTGCAAAAGAAGTCAAAGGCAAATCCTAGAAATTACATGAGACCTTACCCAACAAATCTCTCCACCGAACTCACCATCATTTTCACCTATCAAAAGAAAGATATCCAAAAACTAGAAATTCGTCCCGCCTATTTAATAGACCAAAACACCATCATCCGTAGCTTATATCAAAGTACTTCCTTCATGGAAGTTGTTCGCATGTCTCTTTATCATTACACATCCAAATTTCAGAAAATTCAAATGGTGAGATCGGCCCATATGTTTGAAATACCAACCCAATCTCCAATTCCGCAAAAAATTGGACAGCTATGTTATGAGTACCAAAACCCCATTTTTCGTAGCTCCAATTGAAACACTTCCCTCACGAAAGTTTTTCCTTGTCATCCTTTGTATAACATATCTAAAATTCATGACAGTCTAATCTATATACTGACTTGTAGGTCAGTTTGAGCAGCTGATGTACGGTTGAGCTAGCCTTCTCGACCAACCTCTTTGCATGGCCAACATCTCCAGTTTCCGTTGCTCACTTTCATGTAAGTTTTCAGCAATTCGACTCCTATTACATATGTAGAATTTCAGCTACTTTAAAGAAGAGAAAGGAGAAGTGGCGAAGGAAGAAAGAGAACAAGAGGGAGGAAATGAAATGGAAAACAATAAAAGGGAGGAAATGATAACGTATTGTTTATCCTTTATGTTCCCTTGTTGTTGATTTATGATTATATTATTCTTGTTACTAATTAATTTGATTTATGTTGAAACTTGTAGGCTTGTTAGAGAAAATGTCAATATTGATATATGTGGTGAACATACATATACATATGCATTGCAAAGTAAGAAAGAGAGTTTAGTTGTGTTGAGTTCAGGGTTGGCCCTAAGAATTTGGAGCCCTAGACGACCCACCTAATTGGGGCCCTAGAGTTCTCTAATGTCCGACTCTTTGTATATTGATATGTATACAAAAAATAAAAAAATTTGCTAAAATACATATCAAATATTATTAAAATTTAATATGAAAAGAAGGAAGATATACAAACATTACATGTCTCGCATTTTTTTTTACACACAAATGTACTAATTAAGTTTACATAACCTAATTTTTCAACCAACTTTTTTTTTCAATTGGCAAAATAGCTAATCCATTCAATTTTTCTTATGACATAACTGATTGAAGATAAGATTTGATCTTTACTTTTAAAACACTTCTTTTTGTAGAGGCAACTGTAATTGATATAGTTAACAAAATTTTATAAACAACCCATGCATTTAGCAAACAACCATCCATCTGTCTTAGATATTTCAACACTTCCATTGCCCGATTTATTTCCTTCGCTAAAGTTTCTCTCTAGATTCTTAACTCTAGAAATAAGTATTTGCTTCGGTAACGTTTCTCTCAAGATTCTATTTTGTGGAAATTATATTATTCCCTAAGGTTTTATTTTTTTTATATTTTCATTAAAAACTTATATATCTTTTGCTATTTTCATTAAAAACTTATATATATATATATGTGTGTGTGTGTGTTTTTAAAACAATTATGGGGCCTTCCAAGGTGGGAGTCCTAGGCGGGCGCCTACTTCGGCTACCCTCAAGGCTGACCTTGGTTGAGTTGTGTAAAGTGTTTGAGTTGTGAGGATATTCGAGGGATGAAGAATGCCTTGAATATAAAATAATGAACCTTGTATATGTCAGGCATCGGGGGAAGGGTTTGGGTATTTAAATTGGTTAATTATAAAATAATGAAATCTTGTATATGTCAGGTGTTGGGGGAAGGACTTGATTATACAACTGGACTTCCGAAGAAGTGGCTATATAATAAAGTGGAAACTGAGAATTTAATTATAAAAATTGGGATGAATGGGAGTTAACTCATATTATAAGGTATTCAGAGCCAAGTGGTATAAAGCATGGTGTGAGACGTGCATGCTTGGGTGTCACATTTATCCATCTCATTTACATATACTTTATGTATTTGCAAGAATTATTCATTTTAATTATTGTTTGGTAGATGCTTATATCATTTTGGAAACTAATATATGAACCAGGGATCATTACAAATTTTTATTCTATTTCGTATTATTAATATATTTTACGTAGTAAACTCGAGCTTTTATTGTGTAAAATTTTGTTATCCGATGTATTGTGTAATCGTTACAAATTATTTTATTATATTTTTCACTTTATCTTAGTTGTAGAATTTATTTTTATAGTTAAGATGTGGCTCACACCCTAACTCATGAATAGTCCTTATTCGCAGGTCGGGGCATGACTATATATATAGGATAATGCTAGGGAGATCAAATTTACAAATTTTAATTTAGAAATTTGGTCTCCCTAGAATTATCCATAATCTAGATCAACTTGTACATTATTTGGCTTAGAAATTTTGTCTCCCTACAATTACCCATTATATAAATACATATGCAGTGAATTTGTTGTTGCTATATATATGCGTATATATAAATATGTAAATATGCCTGAGATTGAAGTGATTTGGGATGTGATCTAGTTTCAGTTATTTCTTATATATACTATTAGTCAGTTTGCGAATGAAACTTTTGCTATTACAGCTCAGCATATTAAATTGATTTATTATCTGTCAGAACGTGAATTGAAATTTGTTTATTTTCTGTCTGCCGAATGAAAAAAGGAAACAGAAATATGCTTGCTATGTTGTGATATCGAATCAGTTTAATGAGAAAAAAAGAATTTTGGGTAATGGTTCGGATTTTTGCATAGTTGAGCTGATTTTTGGTTGGTACTAGATTCTCAGGTCAGCTTAAGTGCACAAGGTTCTTTTAGGGTAATTTGGAATTGGAACCAAAGAGATTGACAAGATGACTAGCAAAAAAGGGAAATTTAGGAATGGTTTGGGTCAGTTCGAATAGTTATTCACTTGGGATGGCACGGTATGGAACGTGTGAATTCTAAATATTTAATTATTCGAATTAATAGGAATAGATTAAACGTTTTGCATTACATTTTTTTTAATTATTAATTAAACTCCATTATTTATATATTTAAGGTATAAGTCCCTAATGAGCTTGTAGGTTCACCTTAATCAAATTTGTGCAGGTCACAGACGGGAGAACTATATACTTTGTGTGAGGTGTGAAGCATGTATATATGAACAAACGGACAATAGTAGGAAAAACCATTTGATTGACAGATGTTTGGACGACGAACGCGTATGTGGGTTTTGCACAACGAATATACTTGTACGTCATGCAAGAGCAGTGTTGCTTTGTGCGACGCAACCCTTCGTCGCGCAAAAGGGATTGCACAACGAAAAAAACTACCTCATTGTGCAAAGCATGTCAGAAAACCATGGGTAAGTTCTTTTTTGGCGTGAAACAAGTGCGCGATGAAATGATTCTCGCAAAACACTTGCATGACAAAGGCTTTGTTGCACAAGATGTCAACCCGACGAAGGCTCCGTCGTGCAAGGTTCCCATGCTTCCTATAAAATTTGCAGTCTCGCTCTCCCTATTCTTTCAATTTGTTTTGGAAACATTTTACCTTTTTCTAGATTATAATTCCAGTTGTTTTTTGAATTTTAGTACGATGGCTAACTCTGGTGCTTGTTCGTCAAAGACAATTGAGGGCGAACATTCCGGAAAACGTATGCGTTCTAAATTCGTCTCGCCCTTCAGTTCTTTGGCAATTGGTTCCCAAACGCAGAACATGATCCAGCAATGACCTCCCAGCCCCCCACCATAGCAGCTCCGACCTCCCAACCCCCTGACATAGCAATAACACCACCAACAAGCGAATGTGATGTGGACAACTATATATTGTAGTTTTATTTATTTATTATTATTTTCGATTTTTATAATGTTCCCTCCCATTGTATGTACACTTCAATTTTTTTTAATTCAGTATTCTTCTTTTCATTTTATGTTTTTAATTTCAGTAAATTTATTTAAATTAAATAAAACAATATTATCAACATTTAAAAGGAAAAATATAAAAACTACAAAAATAAAAATTTGATAAAAAAATAAAAATTTGAAAAAACGATTGCGAGACGAAGGTTCTTTGTCCCATTAAATAAAGACTAAGGAAAAACCTTTGCCACTCAATCATCTGTGCGACAAAAGGTTTTCGTCGTGCAAATATTACTGCCTCGAACACTAGGTTCGTCGCGTTGTTCATATTTCGCGCAACAAACATCAATTTCGTTGGGTCATTTCACGCGACGAAGGACTTTCCTCCATCGCACAACGTCTGATATCATGAGCTTTGTGTGACGTCGTCTTTGCTGCTCAAGCTTTCCGACGACTGAATTCGGTATTTTGCGATGGCTATGTCTTCGTTGCGCAACCTGTTATTCTTAGTAGTGGAAGAAGCCTGGATGTTTTCTTAAATTTTATTTTCTTTCTTTGTTTCCTGTTTGTTGAAATATGGAACTACTTGTGTGATCTTTTGATCAGTAGTCCAAAAGTTGTAATTTCAAATGTAAAGGTACTTGAATAAAGTTTATGTCTGTCTACACATTTTAATTACTTTTGATTAGCTAATTTAGTTAAAGTGTAAATCACGTCTTAATCCCCAATTCAAACTTAATCTCGGATTGGGGCGTGACATAATTTACAACTCCACCACTCCCCAATTCATTCTTCTGGCTGTCTACGGTGATCAATGCCACCCACAGATAGCCTGAAACTGAATATTGATAATTCATGGAATTTAGACCAAAAAATTGGTGGGGCGAGTTGATTGTAAGAAATACTGCTTAATTTTGTTGCAGCTGCCTACATGAGTTTCAAGAATGTTTTCTCCCCTTTGCAAGTGGAAGCTTTGGCGTTTCGTGCAAGCTTAGTTTGGGCGGTAGATGGGGATTTTCAAAAAACTCAGGTCGAGAGTGATTCGCTTCAAATTATTGGAGCTGTGAACGATCTTCTTACCAATTCGTCCCTCATTGAATAAATTGTGAAGGACATGAAATCATTGCTTCCTTTGATCATTGAGGTCAATTATACCCATGTTCACCACCAAGCTCACGAGTTAGCCCACGCCTTGCCCGTTACACTCTCACAGTCGTGTCTCCTTGCATTTGGATGGACTCTCCTCCAAGATTTATTCTTGATTTCCATCTTTGAAGATTATAACCAAACTTAAGTTGGATTTTTCCACAATTTTGTATTATTTTCTTGATTGAATTCATTTACTTTTGTTTCCATAAATATTGCCACATATTGTCACACGCTACCATCAAATTAAAAAAAAATAAAAATAAAAAAAAATAAAAAAATAAAAATTCCTATCTTGACAAATTCATTCATTGAAATTGAAACCTACGAAGAAACTCATTTATCCTTACTAGTGTTATAAATAGGCAAAAGTTACAGAGATAACCTTTGCTAGTGACAGGAGTGAAACATGCCTAAAATATCACACTGTAACTATAACACAAGAGAATAACAGATAAAAGAGGGACGGAGAGTTACTAATGTTATTGATCTTTTCTTTTCACACTGTGTTTTGATAGTACACGGAGCGCTCTATTTATAGAGTAACTCCAAACTAACATAATAATTACATCTTGAAAAACACAACACACACTTGTTAAACGTATCACACAAATACAATTATCATTCTTTTCCCAAATCCATATTACTGTGTGGGCATTCATTAATCCACCAATGTTTACAACAACTAGGATAATTTCATATTTCTTATATTAGAGCTGGCCATAGCCAACAAAACAAAACTTATCACGACAATGACACCATGACATTGTATGAGCAATCAAATACAATGAATTTCTAGTGTTATGAAATTTGGAGTAGTAAGACTAAATATCATTAGCGTCGCACTCAATCATAAAAAATACGAGTCGAAATTTCCCAAATACCCCTACTAAATTCTCTCCAGAGTGCTTTCCATGAGCTTTTGGTAAATTCGCAATCACCCTAATCGTAATCACCCTAATTATTAAGACATTCAAAATATACTAATCGTACTAGTAGTGGATTGTCTCGATGATTAGAATATTTCTTTGCAAATGTTGTCTTTGTGTTTAAGTTCAAATCCCGACTAGTGAAAAACATAAACATGTTACAATTTAAACGGTAAATTCAATGATTTCAACATTTTTTACAGCGTTTAAACCAAACAAACAATTATCGAAAATTACAGCGCTGGGTTACAAAATCGAAGTGTTACCGTCTGGTATTCTGGGTATTTCCTGCCCTTTCATCCTCTCTTCGGACCGACATATCGTATGCAATGATGCAACCAAAATTACAATAAAAATGGTAGAAAAATTATTGCTGACCATTTCTCCAGTCATTTCAATCCTCCGTCGTTAAAAACAATTGAAGCCTGCAGGACTGGGACGGCGACGTTTTTGTCACCTTGTTCTCTGTCGGCTTCTTCGACTCCCGGATTCTTCAGCTTACCCATGATTATAAATCCACGAGCAATCCGTTCTCGGACGGTTTCAATCAGAGACTGAAGAAAAACGACGACGGTTTTATAAATGGCTTTGCGGGAACAAAACGACGGCGTTCGGGGGAGGAAGAAGAAGTCGACGAGAGGCCACCACCGGTTCGTGGGAGTCCGGCAGAGGCCGTCCGGGAGATGGGTCGCGGAGATCAAGGACTCTCTACAGAAAGTGAGGCTCTGGCTCGGGACATTCGACACTGCAGAGGATGCCGCTCGGGCATATGATGATGCTGCTCGAGCGCTCCGCGGTGCCAACGCCCGAACCAATTTTGAGCTGCCACAGAGTGCTGGGGCCGGGGGCGTGGAGGAAATTGTGGAGCCGTTCTCGTTTGAGGCGGTGTGTGGGAATGTGGTGGAAGCTGATGGGTTGCTGGGTGCACTTAGAGCTAAGTTGCAGGATGGTAAGGGGATAACTGGCGTACTCCCACAACCACCACAGGGAACTAGTGGGACGAAACCGGAGTCAGTTAGTCTACGTGGTGCGGCGGCGGGATTCGTGAACCCGCACAAGGAGGACCCAATTGTGTTAGAAAATCAGTGGCAGCATCAGGTTCACCCTTGTACAAAACCATCAAACCCAAACATGGTGTGGACCAATGAGAGTCAAGCAGCATATGAGCAAGTGCCTAATTGGTCCACGTGGTCGAAAAACAACATGCCGTATGTACCAGAACAATGCGTTATGGAGCCTCCGTTCCCTATTGCAAGCATTGGCGATGCTAAAGTGATGGCGGCGGGTACGCAGCATCTGTCACAGATTGATGGTAATGGTGGTAGTGGTGGTGGTGGTGCTTGGTGTTCAGATCAGCAGCAGTTTTTGCACTGTGACAGTAGCAATTGGGGAGGAGCTAATGGCAATTGGGATCCTCTTTTTTATGCCTCATCTGTGCTGGGGTGATGAGATCATATCCATATAATCAATGCAATTCTTTGCGTTTTACCATTTTTAACCTACAAGCTAGTCTTTGCAGGCAAATCAATTCTTTCAAGTATGTGCCCCCAATAAAATTATGTACCCTACTAGGTTATAGGCATTTCCGACCGTCATTCATAGGTTATTCAGTGAAAGAACTACTCTTAATACATAGCCATACCAAAATTTCACTTATCGTTTGTGTGTAGCAGTAATATGTGATCATATTAAAAGAAGATGTAATCGATCGATATTTGTACATTCCCATGATATTTGACATGTAGTAATCGGATTCTAGCAAGTTATTTTCATTCCCATGATATTTGTAGTTGTCAAACTCAATTACCAACATGAAAGAAAGTGTACTGAAAGAACAGAACTGCAAATTTACCATTTGGTCACATTTTCAAACTTGTTACATCAATTTCAGCAAACAAGAAACACCTAAGTAATGCTACTTGTAGGAGGCATCATAACGCAATGCTTCCTTCTTCAAATGCAGTCCTCGTCTGCTTGTTTTGCCTGCGCACCTGTAACAACGAAAAACAAGAAGTGACCTGCAAAACAAAAAGATTGCAGTAAAATGTGAGCACAGAATTCGTTTTAGATCGTGCTGGAAAAAACGAATAGAGATTAACTGTTCATTAGAAATATCATCCTCATCTTTTGGTCATTTTCGCATTAAGTCAGCCACCCCCTTTTACCTGGAAGAAAAAGAACAAAGTGAATGCCAGATACTGAAAAATCTTATTGTCCTTGATGTGAGGTTTAACACACTAAACTAGCACTCAACAGAATTAACACACGAAACTAGATTTGATCAACGGCAAGATCATGAGAAGGGCGGGATCAAAACCCTATCAAAGCAAGGTTATGGGCACGACTTTAACTACTCAAAAGTATAAGGCCTCCAAGAATCCTAAGAGCGGTGAAATAAAAAAACAATTTAAAGAAAAGATAGATACAGCTGTATGTATGCAATAGTAGCATAAGCTTTTGTGAAAAGTGATTTGTAGACCCACCAGAGGAAGTGGTGGTTTGTTCAGCGGTAGTAGTACCTGTTTGTGATATAGGAGACATGCAACCAAATGAGGCAGGTTTACATGTCGAAGATGTTGAAGCTGGAAATGCAAACAGAGCGGAGATGAAATTTTTCCAGATGACGAAGGTGAAGAAATTAGGACTCTAAAAGCCCACTTTTGTAAATATAAAGAGAGCAATACACAGTAAATAATCAAACTTTGCAGCTAAAACCACAAACTCTTATTCTCCAAAATGCTGGTCCATTTCTATAACGCTCCGCGTTTAAAACAGACTTAGAAATAGAAGATTGTCCATTAGCTGTTAAAAAAAATTCAATGAATTAAATTATTATCCACATTAAACAGGCGAACGCACAAATATTGAGGGACTCTCCCAGCACCTACAGGTACACATACAGAGAGGAAGAGAGGCTGAGAACAAGGAGGAATAAACTGGAGTTCGAATTCATAGCTTTGCCGCGGAAGTGAGTCAAGCGACTGAGTTGGAATTTAGGTGTATACTTTCCATGTTTCGGATTATATCATATTTTTATTTCAATTTTATTATGAACTAATTTTCTTTTACTAGGATTAAGATGTAGCCTACCTATAGATACTCGAAGTTTATAATTATATTAATTTCTTACTATAATTCCATATTGAGTGTTCGTTACTGTTTTTAATGCTTGCAGTTAATTGGCCACCAATAATTTGATTAGAAAAATTAGGTTGAGATCAAAATGAGATATCTAATATATAGTTTCTAGTAACGAATACCATGTCTTGAATGAGTGGGAATGGACTAACATTGACTCATGCAATTTTTTTGTGGAATTTTGAAAGTGCATAATGGGTTTTTGGTTTCTAAATTCATTGCTTGGAAAAAGAATGAGTTGTTAGTCAGGAATACTTTTGGTTAAGCTTGAAAAGGGATATCAAATAAATAAGGGAAAATCAATTGTCAACATGGGTGTTGGAACAAATTTTGTGCAAGTTGCACTTCTAGTCAGAGTGGACAATTTTAGAAGTCGAAGTGAGTCTGCCAGAACAAAGACGAGTCTGCCAGAACAAAGACAAGCAAAGGATCGTGAAACCAGGAATAGGTGGCATAGGTTCTTCGATGATCAAAGTCAGTATTAGATAGAGAAGATGAGCAAAATGCTCTAAGTGGAGAAAAAGTGACTAACCCTTTGTGAGGAATCGATGCGCCTATTTATAGGCGTCCAAAGTCTATCTCGTGTGCATTCTACTACTATGCTGGCTGTCTAAAAAGTCAGAGCATTTAGAGTTAGAAGCATGGCTTTGTGCAATCAGGAGTATGGGCAATATAGTCTGAATTCCATAGTTTGACAAGTCAGTCAAAGGCATGGCTCAGAGCAGTCAAAAGTATGTACAACATGAATTTCAATGCATAGTCAGGCCAGTCAGTCAAATGAGTGGTCTAGAACAGTCATACCATGTGCAATATAGGTACAATAAGACCTGAATGGAAAGTAGTTGAAGATGATGTAGAGAACCTGTACGTATGCACTCAGACCCTATGGGGTGGCAGACCACAACTTCCATGAGGACTCCGCATATGCAATCTGGTCAGACTCTATGGGGTTGTGAACCACATACTCCTGTTAAGACTCTTCATGGTGCACGTCGGTCACTTTAGTTGGGCCTGGCAAGTGAGCCATTGTTCTAGAGATGTGAGAAATATGGTCCCACAAATGCCCCTAACTATGTCTTCTATGCAACAGACTACGTTGGAGGGCATAGTTACACATGACCATACTCTACCTCGATCGGAGTGACATCCAGGTCGTTGAGTTAGAGAGGAATTCCTTCCTCATTCCAATGACTTGGAGATATCTTGGTCTCTTTAGTGGGTCATTCCGGAGATGAGGTCTTGTCCAGATTTCCCTGGAGAATGTTGAAAAAGGTTTACTTAACCCTGAAATATCAGGCAAGGAGTGCAAATCACTTGGTGATTCGAGGAGCATGCTTGCCCCTTGGAGGCATCTTGAGATATTCAATGGATCATTTTGAGGACGTTATTCTGTCCGGAATACCATGATGAACGATAAAAAAAATTTCATTTTGCCCTGAAATATCAAGCACGAAGTGTGTCATTTCGGGGAGGTTATCCTATCTAGGATACCCTGAAAAAATTTCACTTCGCCCTAAATATCAAGCGTGGGGTGAGTCATTTCAATGACGTTATGTCTTGAATACCCTAGTGAGAATTTCACATTATCCACTATGCCTTAAAATGTCATGCCTGGAGTGGGTTATGCTGGGGACGTTATCCTATTCGGAATACGTTGCTTTCCTCTTTTGAATGTTAGTTTCACTTGGACCAATGGTGCCCTGGACCTGAATTGCTTAAAGGTCCTTAGAAGTCAAGTTACTTGTTGTGGATGCAAAGTTCTTCCTCCTTGTTCTTAGACAAAATTGCACCTACAAAACAAATAACTTCTTAGGTCAAGGCCAATAGCCTCACGCGCCCACGATGAATTAGGGGGGGCTTTGTCTGAAGAACCTCCGATGCCAAAGTTAGAATTTTCAGAGAAAAGTGTTTGGAGAATTTTAAGTATTTAGTAAGAGTGTAGAACTAGGTTTTTAGAGAAAATGGGGTAGTATATATAGTGTGATATCCCGTCCCTAAAATTATTATTTTATTTTATTCTTGACGTATTTCGAAGATTTGATTGGAACTAGTTCTTTATTTCTCCAAATTTGAGAAAAACGAAGTGAGGGTTACTTTAGTCATTTCCAATTTTCTCGACCTTTTCAGTCAACTCTTGAATTGGTTAGGTAGAGTTCGATTTCATGAGCGCGTAGGCGTAAACAGATCTTATTTAAGAGTCTGAACGGAGAAGTTAGAGTCATTTAAAGTTGGTGGCATTTTGGTAATATTGCCAAAATGCTATAAATGGGAGGGAAACCTCCAGAAAAGAGGGAGGTTTCTGAAAATGGAAGGGGGGAAACTGCACTAACCCGTTTTAGGGAGATTTTGACCCATAAACCCATTAAACTTGACCCGCTTGTATCTTTTTCATCCGAGCTCCGTTTTGGATGATCTTGGTGTCCATGGAAAGCTCTTGACGAGCCCTACATCTCTGTGATGTTAGATTTTTCCCATTTCTTTTCCATCTTTGCAGTTCGAGGTCGCAAAGTCCACGACTTTTCCGGCGATTTTATCATTTTTCCGGCGATTCCGACAACGATTTCCTTCGAGTGAGGTATGAAACTTCATCTACTCTTCATAATCTTCAAGTGGGTATGCTTATTTTGTGCTTTCGTATTCATTTTAGAGTTGGGTGTTTAGAACCCTAGAAATCCGGTTTTCTACGGTGAAATTGGGCGGTTTCCGGTTAGAATTTATCGTCGGCCTAGTTGTGAAAAGTGTTTCCCTTGTTGAGCTCTAGCTACCACGTAAATTTGAGCTCATCTAGTTAATGTTGAAATTCGGGGTTTCTAAACCCTCCATCTTGACTTCCACCGCGTGTGGCTGTGCGAGGGATCGTTCACGAGTGTTGTCTAGGTTTCAAATACCTTCTAGTGACCATGTGAACCTATGTCTAGCTTGGTTTCCAAAGATTCAATTGTTGGGTGTGGTGATCAATTTGGACCGCCACTTGTTTGTGTGATTGTCGACAATTCGACCATTGGATCAAAATGAAACTTTAGTATGTTATCCTTGAAGCATAATGTGGACTTTAGGAAGTTATGGATCGCAAATCTGATTTGCGAATTGTTGTGGACCCCATCGTTGACCAAGAATTAATTTATGGTCAACATGTCTCGGAATGTTCTAAATAATAAAATTAGTACTATGGGAGACTTAAGTGAAGTCTAATGGGCATACATTGGTTAGAGAGTGACTTGAACATATGTGATATGATTATTACCTTGATTTCTTGTATTGGTATCATCCGTGAATTTGACTTAGTCTTATAATGTGATTCTATTGAAATGTGATTATATATATATTTATATATATTTAGCCATAGACCTATGTTATCAAACATGATTTGGCTTGTGTACTAATGATGATCGTGATATGTGATTTGACATGTATATTCGAAAGGTGGTTGATTTACATAGATGGTATGATATGATGAAATGTGAGCGACTTAATATATATGAATATGAAATGGTTTTATAATCATTTTTTCCTATAAATTGTTAATTTTCATAATGAGCCAACGACATAGTTATATGAAGTGGGATTTGACGTGCATATTGAAAATATGGTTTGTTTTGTATAATTAGCTTGATTTGATGAGGTGAGGGCTAGTGGTGGACTGTTAACCCATTGTCATGAGGTTTGTTGCTTTGAAACATGTGTTAATGCTCGTTTCATTATTTCATTTCTTGTCCGTTGAGCCTTTATAACTTAAGCAAGTTGATTCATGTGTTGTTTCATTGATTGGTGGTTATGCAATGTACTCCGCGATTCCGTTGAGTGATGGTCCGGAATCGTATCCTGGTTTGGATTCCGTTGAGTGATGGTCCGAAATCCTTCCTACTTCACTCTGCGATTCCGTTGAGTGATGGTCCGGAATCGTATCTTGGTTTGGGTTCCGTTGAGTGATGGTTTGAAATCCCTCTTACTCCGCGATCCCGTTGAGTGATGGTCTGGGATTGTATCCACCTTAGTTTATTGAGTTTAGTTTGAGATGGTTGCAAAGGTGTAGGCTTTGGATGAACAGTGTCACCCTAATTCTACTTTCATTGTATGTAAGTGAATATGGGTGTGAGATGTTATGGTTGTTTGAAATGAACTTTTGGATGTCTGGGTGACTCCCTCGGAGTTTTCAAAAGTTTGGTATTGATTTCCTATGAAGGATTTATATTCAAGGTTTATAAATTATGATTGATGGCTGGTTTTATTATTGTATCACATGCTTATTTTATTGTCCCTCACCCGAGCCTCTCAGCTTATCTGAGTGCCTGATTTGCCAGTGCACCAATTCCATAATATTGGCATTGACTTTACATATGACAGGTCTGGGTAGATTATGAGAAACCGCTTGATATTTTGGTTCCGTTGAGTGGTCCGGAACCCAATGTTGTTGGATTCCGTTAAGTGGTCCGGAATCCTTGCTCTTGTTCATTCCGTAAGGTGATCTCAGAATCTTAAATTCGAGTAGATGGGAATTACCCACAATAGATATTGCGAAAATAAATTAGAATTACCATGTTATTATTCTTAACCCAAATTGGGAATTATGTAGAGTTCTTTAATTAAATTCGTGAAATGATATGTTATCTCACTGACTGATTAACGTAAGTAAATATTAATATTGTGCTTCGTGATTCCTTGATATGTTACAAGCTATGTATTGAGATATAATGTTGGAAGTATAGTGATTGGTATGATGAAGTGAAATGTGATTTGACTTGTGTATTGGAAATGGTTGTGACATGTGATTGAAATGCATATTGAATTGCTTGGGAGATGTGAGGTCTAGTAAATGACCGATGACCCATTGTGATGTGGATTTTGCTTAATATTGCTTCGTTTCGTTGAGTTTCGTGAATTGGGTAACTTGAATCATGTCTTGTTCCTTCGAGCCATTGTTATGCTTCTTAGACTTCCGTTCAATTCGGTTGGCTAGTTTGGAACTGAGTTCTGTTTGGATTTCGTTGAGTGATGGTCCGGAATCCCCTTTGGAGCCTTGGTCTGTTGGATGGTCCAAAATCCCCTTTTTCGAATGATGTAGTCTTCAACTGAATTGTGTTGCTCTAGCCTTGCATTTCGACTTGTTGTATGTGTTATTGATGATGTGATGGTTGACATTATTGATTGATGTGATTATGGAAGGACGTTGGATATGAGTGTGGTTATAATGAGTATTTTAGTTGATTAATATTTCTAGAGAATCATGTGTACTTTGTTAATTCTTAACTATGTTACACACTATGAAACGCGATTTTATGTGGAAAACGTGATAAATTACGTGATGGATGAAGTGGAAATGTTAATCGTCATGTGGGATTGTTATGTTGGATATCATGGTTATTGTTATGATTAGACTTGTTGATAAATGTGACTAGAGAATGGTTTTGTGCTTCGTTGGTTCCTTAAATTAATATATATTATGAATTGCGGTATCATGTTGCGACATAATGATTTATATATAGTTGGAGGGGAAATCATGTTTTTCAGATGGGTTTGTTATGTAACCCTAAGTCTAGTATTTTCATGCTTGTCAAGTTCTATTGATTGATTGAGAAATGTTATGTCTTTCGACTTAATCGGACTGTGTTATATGTCAATGATTGTGCATGACGAACTACGAATGGCTTGATCCCTGTCTAGGGTACGTAGGCAGTTTAACAGGGAGGTTAGATGCAGCCATAATGCATACGAAAAATAACTATGCGATTCGATTATTGAGTTATGCTTGCCCATATCCAGGATGTGGGATATGATAGATACAGATTTTTGGTGACGTCACGTGTCAATTCTGGACGTATGTCAGGATTGGGGCGTGACATATAGGGTATGGGGGGAGAAGGTGGCCGGTCCTTTGTGCTGTTTTTGAGTATATTTTGTAGTTACCATTAATAGATTAATTAGGTAATAAATCTATTAATTAGCTAATTGACATAATTTAAAAGGAATGTTTTGGGGGTTACCTTGTGGAGAAGATGGATGAAATAGGTTTTGAATAAATACTTATTTTGGGCACTTTTGACTTGATTATGAGAAGATTGTCCATTGCTCGCGTGTGGGAATTTTGGTGCTCCTCATAGGAATTTTGTCCTTTCTACCCAAAAATCCACGTGTCGTCTCTTGATTATTTTTGGCTCAACAAATGCCCCCACATCTGCTGGGCTACTTACTGGAAAATGCAGCAAGTGTAGAGATCTCCAACTTTGATGTAGATTCTTTCTTGGACTTAGAATTAGATTATTCTAGGAAAAGGAAATAAATCACCTCCAAAGCCTATTTGAGCTTACCTTAAGTAGGGGATTAAATCAACTTTGGAGGACAATTATTTATCCCTACAAGAAAGAGAGAAAGTTAGAGTATATTTGTTCCTCCTTCCCTATCACTCTTCTTTGCTTGCCCGTGCAAAGAACTGTCTTTCGTTGATTTCTTTGTCTTCTTTGCGCCACATCGATGTAAGAAAAACTTAATTCTCCTTGTCTTCTTCTTAGAAAATGCTGCCACGGGGCAACCATTGGGTGATACGGCACGTATGTTGGCTGGCAAGGGCCAAAAGTTGGCTTGGTATGGGCCCATAAGTTGGCTTGGCAGGGGCTATTGCTTGTGCTGCTCGGCTTAATTGAAGCTAAGGATTGGCTCGGCAAAGGCTGAGGAAGTGTCGTGGCATAGGCAACGGTTTGGGTTGCCATGTTTAGGTTGCTTGCCAAAAATGAGGAAACTGCTTGAGTTTGATTTCTCAGCTGTCGTAGATGGAGCAATCAAGGATGGAGCTACCAAGATCGGTTGAAGATAAAATGTCGGATGAACGAACTGTTAAGTGCAAAAGTGGCTGCTACCCCCTGACCATTTGTTGCCGAGTTGATCTTCAAGCATTTGATCTTTTGAGCTATGTGGCCTTCTCGCACTGGAGAGCTTACCCAGATGGGTGTAGGGGAATTAGTTTACCCTCTCGCACTGGAGAGCAATTAGTTTATCCTCTTGCATTGGAGAGCAAACCCATATGGGTGTTGGGGAATTCGTATACCTTCTCGCAATGGAGAGCAATTAGTTTATCATCTCGCACTAGATAGCAGAATCATATAGGTGTCGGGGAATTGGTTTACCCTCTCGCATTGGAGAACGATTAGTTTATCCTCTCGCACTGGAGAGCAAACCCATATGGGTGTCGAGGAATTGGTTTACCCTCTCGCACTGAAGAGTAATTAGTTTATTCTCTCGCATTAGATAGCATGGAAGTCATTGTCATAAGTGCAGTTGAGGAAAACTGGACTGTTGGGACAATCGAAATAATCCTTAGCCTGCGAGGTTATGTTTGGCAATCTGCTTGAGACTTTGAACTACTTGTGGACCCTACGTAAGGGTGTAAGTTCAGTGAGTTGCTCCCAGAATTATTCTGCCATCATTATGTGTTTCGTCGTGTGCCATTTTGAGGCTTGGTTGGCACAAGCCATAGAGCAAGATCGGCATGACTAAAAGCTATGATGCAAGATTGGCATAGTTATGAGCCATGGTGATAGATCAATGCTTGCTGAGAGCCGTGGAGCAGGCATGCATAGCTGTGAAAGCAGAGCTGGGGCTAGCTTAGGCCAGGTTATGCGTAGCAGGAGGAATTGTCTGGAGTGTTCAGAACAAGGCCTACCCCCGATTCTTGGTAGTTGGGCTAGTGTATCATTTTGGTACTCATCTGCCCTCGGCGTGCCATTAGGCTGAGCTGCTACATTTGTCGGAACATAAGTAAACTTTATATGCAGCAATCTATATAGGGTAGTCCCATCTGCTCGATCTTGTCATTGAAAGATGACTCGCTTATGTTGGTCATGTGTCATCGGAACGCCTTGTCAATAGCTTCATTGCGTGGGAAATTATGTAATCGCTAGGTCAGGAGCCTTTCTACTTCATCCTGAATTTTCCTTTGTTGGGGTGGCAGAGCTTTCAGCTGCCTTCGGTTGTGACCTACTGGTTTTGGTTATTTTTCCATATGTTCGGCTCGTCTATGCTGCGGCTACAATTGGTATGATATATCTCTAGCAGGCGAGCAGGTAACTGGCAGACTGCTGGTTGAACTTGAGCTGGATTGAGTGACTGCTTCTCACCGTCCGTTGTGCTGCCTACTCCAATGTAAGATGGATGATGCTCCTTGTGGGCCTTGCTGTGAATGAACACTTCGTCTGGAAGGTTGCTCATGTTGATTATCGGAGTGTGGCCTCAACTGTGAGTGCACATTTGTCTGTGGGCTTAACTAAGAGTGCACGTTCCTTCACGTTTTAAGACGGGAGTATATGCTATCTCGGGGGTCCAGTTGGGAGGGCACTCTGTTAGAACGCTCGGTTCGTGACTGGTCAAGTGGTTACTTACAGGGACGTTGGTGGAGAGGTTCGTCTACTGATAGGAGCATATTTAGGCAACTTAGTTGGCTTGTTCTTGTGCATTTACGTTGTTATTTCTTAGTTCTTTAAGTCTTTTAAGTTATTTTCGTATGTTTTCAAGTTCTAAGGGCTAAAGGAGCAAAGAAGTGCATTTTGGGCCTTTTGGAGCACTATTGGGCTAAGGATGGATAGCTTATGCTTGGAGCCAAAGTGTTGGATGAAATTGAAGGCCTTGTATGCACTTTAGGACATAAAACAAAGGGCCTAGCCCATTCTCTTCCCAAAAACCATCCTAACCCATGCATAACCTACCAATTTCAGCGACATGCACACAAAACCCATTCTTGCCGTGCATTCCCTTGCAATTCCAGCCATCACACTTCACAATTGCAGCCACCATTCACCCTAGTTGTCACTCACATGCATTCCCATTCTATATTTCAGCCACATGCACCCATAATTACACCAAACACACCCTTGCCGTGCATATCCCTTGCATTTCCAGCATTCCCATTTGCATTTTCAGCTTTCCACCAACCAATCTAGTTGTCATTCCACATGCATTCCCTTCTTTAATCATTCCTAGCTGCCATTCACATGCTCTCCCATCCATTCTCTCCCTATAAAACCATGCAATGCATTCATACAAACCATTCCCATTCACCACAAAACAAACACACAACACACAAACACAAAATCCCCTTTGTGCCGTGCATATTCATTCCATTTTCTGCACCTTTTCTCCTCCATTGCAGCCCTCCAACCACTTCCCATCCCTCCAAAACACTATCCTTAGACCTTGTGCCGCAACGAAGAGGAAGAGAAGAGGGCCTAAACGTTCATACAATTCAAGTTTGAGTTGTTGGAATGTTTAGGTGTTTCTTTGATTTCAATGTTTAATTTCAATTCTCTTTGTCTTGTACGTATGAGGAACTAAACCCCATTTAGCTAGGGGGTGATTCGAAACCATGTTTATGCTTGCAATATGAATTGATTACCTTTGGTTGGAATTTCATAAGTTGTGGATTCAATTTGTTTAACTGTTTGATTGATAACTTATTTATGTATGTTTATTGAGAGTGCACGCTTAATTTTCATGCATGAATATGACGCTAGAATATAAGTGAGTTTCACCTAATAGTTATGAACTTATATTCACAAGTAGTGGAGGTTGCTTATAAACAATCGCGTTAAATGAATTCTTGGCAATAGTTTCATGCTCATCATAGTAACGAAGGCCTCGTCAACACTTATAGTTTTCATGATGCTTAATGATCTTTGATTGTATCTTTATTGTGCTTTTCACGTAAAGGACTTTTGGAGAATGTTGTGAATTGCGTTGCGCAAACCCATCCAATTCATTAACTTAAGGAGAACTTGACGGTTAATTTAAGCAAACCTAATTAACCCGGGGTGTTGAGTTTCATAATTTATCGAAAGACCAACTGAAAATCATCTTGTATGCAAGTGTAACATGTGTGGAGAAGAACCCATTGGCTATTCCATCATCCATTAATTCATCACAATTTGTTTTGCAATCTGTTTTAATTATAATCTGTCCATTTAATTTAATCTCGTCCAAACACATTCCCCCCATATTTTGTTGAGTCTTAGTCATCCAAATCTGTTTTATTTTGTGTCTTTAAGCATTTGGAGTCATAAACACTTTCAAATTCGTCCAAATCAAGTTCTAGTTTCTGTTTGAGTCAATTTGATTGTTTTAGGCAGTTTGAGTGTTTCAAAGCTATTCTGAGTCATAGTAGTCTTGTTAAGAGTCTTTACATTTAGTTTTTGTGTTTTTGAGTCATTTCAAAGTAGATTAGCACCCCTAGTTAATCCCCGGTTAGAACGATCCCTACTTACATCATTACTACAATTGTCACAAATAGGGTTTAATTTGTGTGTCGTATAAATCTCGCATCATCTACCCTTGTCCTTCTTTGGGATACCTCTGGGCCACGTTGGATCTCGATGCATTGCAAAAGTTGATTCACCAAGGTTGTTTGTTGTGCAAGGGCCCTTGTCAACTTTATGACCTGTCGAGACAAGTGTTGTTCTCTATTTGGATTGGAAGAGCTTGGAAGGAATATGCCTCATTGAGCAAAGGAAAGTGTGGTAGGCTTCAGGCATGAGATTTGAATTGGGAAATGTCAAATCCACGGAGAAACATGATGAAAATGCCCTCAGCTCGATGGTTGGTCCGGATGGTTGAGATAGTCTTAGGCCAATTTGGGCTGCTTGGAATGCCGCGGAAGCAGGCTAGGCTACGAGAGTGGGCTGCTTGGCGAGACCATGTTGGGCCACGGGAATGGGCTGGGCCGCGAGAGCAGGCTAGGCCACTAAAGTGGGCTGCTCAGCGGAAGCAGGCTAGGCCACCGGAATAGGCTACTCGGCGTATGATGCACGCGGGTGCGAGGCTTGGGCTCAACCTAGCAACGCTTTGGGCTCGCGTTGGGCATGGAGTGACATGACTTGGGTTGTGGCCTTAGTGTTATGAGCTGCCTTGGATGGCATGGCTCGGGGCGTGGTGGTGACAACATGGACCTCGCCACCGGTGGCTACTGTGGTAGCCACCGCGGTGGTTCCCGTGGTAGAAACTCGTGGTGGTGGTGCCACTCCACCTATTGTCACATTTAGCCTCGTGGATTGCCAGGGTCCCATCTCTTGAATGTTGAAATTTTCATTTGTTGAAATTTCTAAATTTCTAGCCATTGTACTTCTCTTTTACGTTTTATCAAAGAATTTTTGCAAATAAAAAATTCTAATAATAAGAACGTACGAAAAATCTACAAATGGACAAGAAAATAAAAACCCTTGGATGCAAGAGTCTTCTACGAGTGTGGGACTCAATTCTCAATGAAAGCACCAATTTGTGGATGCAAATTTCTTCCTCCTTGTCCTTAAAAAAAATTGCACCTACAAAACAAATAACTTCTTAGGTCAAGGCCAATAGCCTCACATGCCCACGATGAATTTGGGTGGGGGGGGGGTGCTTTGGTCGAAGAACCTCCGATGCCAAAGTTAGAATTTTCAAAGAAAAGTGTTTGGAGAATTTTGAGTATTTAGCAAGAGTATAGACCTAGGTTTTTTGAGAAAATGGGGTAGTATATATAGGGCATGGGGGGAGGTGGCGGCTAGCCCTTTGTGGTGTTTTTGAGTGTATTTTGTAGTTAATTGGTAGTTTAAGTAGCCATTAATAGATTAATTAGGTAATAAATCTATTAATTAGCTAATTAACATAATTTAAAAGGAATGTTTTGGGGGTCACCTTGTGGAGAAGATGGATGAAATAGGTTTTGAATAAATACCTATTTTGGGCACTGTTGACTTGATTGTGAGATGATTGTCCATTGCTCGTGTGTGAGAATTCTGGTGCTCCTCAAGGGTAATTTTGTCATTTCTGTCCAAAAATTCACGTGTCGTCTCTTGATTATTTTTTACTCCACACTTACGACTCTTGAAGGGATCCGTCCGCAGAACTCCGGTTAAGAGGCCCGTTTAAGACCCCTTTTGGTAACCATCCTAAGTCGGAGCGATTTGTCGTTGCACGTCCAATCGACTTACTCATTATTGAATGGTCGTCGGAGTGGATAGGGACCCGGACTGCCATGCGAGTCATTGTTCTAGAGAGGTGAAAAATACGGTTCCACAATGAGTAATAATTAGGATTACTATGCTATAATATTTGGATGAAATTGGTTAGGTGAAGTCGGATGCTTTATCGTTTAATTGTTTAAATTTCTCCATGGTTGTTTTTTATTTTTTTTATATTTTTTATTATTAATGGTTTTTATTCATTATTTTTAAGTTATTTAAATCATCATTTTAATTTATGTAAAACTTAATTTTAATTTGAAGTTAATCATGATATCAGTGTTCTAAAATTTCAGCTTAACTCGGCTAGACTCGTTTAGGCACCTCACCTAGGTCGCGATTCTCACTTAGATAAAAAATAGAGAACTTTCATTGACATTTTATTTTTCTTATAAATTGTGAAAAAAATTTACTTAGATGAACAATCAATATTTGCTTGTTCTCCATGTTTTCAATATATTCTAATACTTTATAATTTATATGTCATTTTATTTTGCATTATGCATCCAATACAATATGTATATAATAAATTTAATTAAAATTAAAAAAAAAACCCTCCAAACCTATTTTCGCCATCCAACTAATGTTTAACGTCTTTTAGAACCTTACAGGATAATAAATTTAGATTAATATGATCCTTGTTGGAATGATATTCAAATATTAATTGAGCGATATTGTACACTTGCAATCATCGCAACAGTATGTCTATATGTTCTAGTTAATTTTTGAAACATATTATTGTTCCTTAGTTGGAATTTTGGCAGAATGATCCGCTTTAACATAATCAGGTTCTTAGAGTTTAGGAATATTTAAAATGTTAAAATTTATTTCATATTTGGATTATGGAAAAGGATCCAGCAAGGATCCTTTTCTTGAGGATCCTAAAAATCTAATGATCGTGACAGTTTATTGTACATCGTGCGGTCAGAAATCATTTCAAAATTTAAAATTTAAAATTAAATATAAATAGTATTTAACGAAAACTGATAGCACGATGTACGATAAATGGTCACGATCACAAAATTCCTAGAATCATTTTCCTTGAATTATAATTGTTTTCTTGGTGAAGGAGAAGTGATCGTTTGTGTTTAGGACTTGGTATCCATTTATGTAAAAGTCATGCTAGTATGTTGAACATCTTTCTTTAATTATTGTAATTCTAGGGTTTATCGTTTGATAATCTCTTTCATCCTTGTTGCTTTCGCGGGGGCATATCGGCAGATATTTTCTTCCTCGGGTTGGTAGATATCCACTAATTGATTGAAAAAGTTGAGATGATGGGAAAGGAAAATGAATCTCCCAGGATATTTTTGTTTTATGAAGATTGTAGGAATTTCATAATCGTGATTGTTTATCGTATATCGTATGATCGAAATTATTTTAAAATTTAGAATTTAAAATTAAATATAAATAGTATCTACCGAAATTTAACCGCACGATGTATGATAAACAGTCACGATCATATAATCCTAGAATCTCCAAAAAAAAGGATCCGCGAGGATCCTTTTCCAATGGGATATAGAGACGTGACTCCGCTCAACAAAAACAACCGACTAATCTGTGTACTAATAATTTGACAGATCACTACTCAAAGTTAAAACCTTTATATATGCAATGCATGAGACAAATTAAAGGCTAAGTGGAAAATGATTAACTGCAACTGAAGAAAAAGGTTGTATATATGGACATGCAAATTTGGGTCCCCAACAAAGAGTGGCCATGGTAATCCCACAAAAGTAACTGTTTGATGGCCCGGTCACTGCCAGAAAATAGCTAATTTGACGTATAGATTTTTTATTGTTATCCTAGCTGTAACAAAGGGGCACGTCCGTTTTGCACACTTTTGCTTTTTTATCTCGGGAAAGAGATCATCTTTTAAGGGATCACAATAGATGAACTTTTGGATGAAACTTAAAAAATTTAGATTATTTGATTCGGTGATTTTGATGAAAGAGATTCGGGAATGATCTATATGCTTCATCACGGTTGTATCTCTTTGATCTAGTTAATTTAACGGTAAAAAATAGTTAAAAACATTTAATGAGAAAAATGTGTGTGAAAAATCACTTCCAACTATAAAATTGAAGAAAAAGGAGAGGAGCTTCAAATAGAAAAAAACTAAGCTAAGTTTAAAGATACTGACTACACATGGTGATTAAGTGATTCAATAATGTTAGCCTAATCATTGTGACATTGCTTTTCATTCATGCCTATATATAATTGTGAAAAATGAACAGAAAGCTTGAGTTTTGATCATTATCTCCCTCTATGAAAGTGTTGCACTTTAATTCCATAACCTTTGGTCTTTTCAGCTATCAGCTACAGTGCCATCAATGTTTTAAGTGCTCAGTTGCTGTAGTTATTTAGTTAGAAATTCAGTGTGAATGATGTTCTTTGTTAGAGGTTGGATTTCGTATCAATAATAATGATATTGACAGGTTTTGTTATTGACATGTTATATGTTAATATTATCAAATCACAGTATGCCCTTTAACGAGGAATACATGTCGTGTTCAAAAATCAAATTAAGTAAATTGAGAATAATCTCATATTTTTAAACATTATGTTTCTTTTTGCTTTTTAAGTTTTAGGGTGGAAACATTTAATAATGGCTGTAACGTATATATAATAAGTAATACATTTTGTTATTATCATTTTATCTGTCAATATCATCGACGCTACCACAAACAACGGACATTATGTCTAGAAAAGAAATGATTAGTGGCACTTTATAGGAAAGACGTCATTTATACCTCCGTCTAATCTAACCCTACCTTACCTCGCTCACCTCACCCAGGTTAGTTGTCAACATGGTTTAATTGATCACAATCCTTTGTTTTAAACATTACGTTTCTTTAAATTTCTTGGTGGGAAGATTTGACATGTTGTTCTAAAAAAATGTGTTGATGATATACGGCCGCTGTTCGTTCTGGTTCGACGAAGTATTAGATGCCAATGCCAAGCACAGGAGGAGGTATAAGAGTATTTATTTCCAGCACCACCACTAAAAATAGATGCCCATGTTGAGCTATATATTTAGTAAAACTGTTGACTTACATGTTCTAAAAAAATGGGTTGATGATATACGGCCGCTGTTCGTTCTGGTTCGACGAAGTATTTGATGCCAATGCCAAGCACAGGAGGAGGTATAAGAGTATTTATTTCCAGCACCACCACTAAAAATAGATGCCCATGTTGAGCTATATATTTAGTAAAACTGTTGACTTAAAGAAGATTCCCTGATGGAAATAACATAACCTAACAGAGTAAAAACAATTGCAAATGGGAAACCCCATGGCCTATGAAGACTCTACAACTTCTAGGATAGGGTTGTATGAGAGAGAGATCGTGAATTCGATGCCCGAAGAACTGTATGAAACGATTCCCCGGTTAATCTGTACGCATTGGAAAGTATTAGTCAATGAAAAAAGGGAAGTAAAAAAATAAAGGAAATCAAAGATTAAATTATGTCAAAGTTGGTTGCTTAAAGCAGTGATGTGATTTGGAGAATTTTAATCTTGCTTTGTGCCCACTTATTCTGAAGCCTGTCTATTTATCTCAACAGATTGGTCTGCCCTCTGGTGTGTTTTTAAGCATAAGAACCATTTGGTGAAAAACTCAGACTTATTGAGAGGCCCAGCTAGCTCAGCTCTGCCCCCTAGTGTGACTCTCGGAAATGGCGGACGCGAAGAGGTTTGATGAATGGAAACCTTTTATTGTCATGATTGCAATCGATTTCTCATTTGCTATAGTGAATATTCTGCTCAAGAAAGTGCTTGATGAGGGAATGAACCATTTGGTTCTTATCACGTACCGGTTGACAATTTCTACGATCTTCTTAGCTCCAATTAGCTACTTTGGGGAAAGGTAGGCAAGCATATATCATCCCTCGCTTTTGTTTTTGTTTTTTTTTTTTTTTTGTTTATGGAAATTCATTTTGATATTTCTCTGCCTTAACTTGGTGAAGAATTTTCTGGTTTGCTTGCAGGAATACTAGGCCGAAGCTCACACTTCGCATCGCATGTTTTCTCTTCTTAAGTGCAATTCTTGGGTTGGTAAACTCAAAACAGACTTTACGAATCTTCCATTTTTTCATGTGCCCAAAATATTGTTACATTTTTTATGTTGTTGCAGGACGTCCCTAACACAATACCTCTTTCTCCTCGGAATCCAATATACATCTGCGACTTTTGCCTGTGCCTTCGTCAACATGGTGCCTGTGATCACTTTCATAGTGGCGTTACCATTCAGGTACGAAAAGGTCACAAATACCTCATTTTCATTTACATGTTTTGTGAATCTTGTTTACGAGCTGTTGTATGAAATCAAGCGTTTAATCCTGCAGGTTAGAGACGGTGAACTTAAAATGCAACAGCGGGAGAGCGAAAGTATTCGGTGCAGTGGTGTGCATTGGTGGTGCTTTGATACTAACTCTTTTCAAAGGAGTTCCTCTATTTGATTACTCAAAATCCACAACTAGTACTCAAGCCAAAGACCATGGCATCCACCTGAGCTCAACGCGAAACCATGAGCGGTGGATGGTTGGTTCAATAGCTTTGGTTGGCGGAACCCTATTGTGGTCTTCATGGTTTCTTGTTCAAACAAACATTAGCAAGATGTATCCTTGCCAGTATTCTAGCACAACAATAATGAATTTCTTTGGTGCCATTCAGTCTGCAATCTTAGGTGTGTGCACAGGAAGGAACCTTTCCATGTGGGTTCTGAGGGGAAGGACACAAATCATAACTGTCCTGTTTTCTGTAAGTATTACCCTTCTTCTAATTAAAAGTACAGAAAAATAAATAAGGGGTTTTGGTATCTTTGTTCCAAAAGCTATATAACTTCGCGAATCTAGGTTATGCCAGTTGGCCAATGCAATATACCCGTTTCCAGGAAATTGGAGTAGCTTAGAATATCTCTTTGTCCAAAAGAAAAAATGTTACATGCTTTAGCTCTATGCCTTACTATTGGTGCATATATGCACAGGGAATGATAGCGTCGGGCTTAGGTTTCGTGGGGATGTCATGGTGTGTGAGGAAACGGGGACCAGTGTTTACTGCAGCATTTAGCCCGCTAGTGCAGATAATGGCGGCCCTAATTAGTATCCCCATCTTCCATGAACGACTCCACCTCGGAAGGTGAACTTTCCTATCTATTTTACAGTTGCCAATATCTATATATGATTACAACTTGTGGTACTAACTTTCCTTATTTGTGTTGAATTGACACTGAGCAGCTTGTTAGGATCTGTAATTGTAATCGCCGGCTTGTACATTCTTCTATGGGGTAAGAAAAAAGAGATGCAGAAATGTGCGACAAAACTAGTCCAGGAATCTGAAGCAATCAAGGAGCAGGAATCACATTTACCCGCCGTCACAGTCTCCGTTGATTCGCGGCGTCCTTGAAGCCGAACTGCATATGCTTTCAAGTTCACAAGCGTTCATTTTTTTTCTTCTCCCAATTGATTGTTATGGTCTTCTAGCAGGATTCTAAAGAAAAGTCAGCTAGCATAACCGGAATAAAAGTAGATTAAACTTTTCACCTCTTTATCTGATGATTGCAAATTTCCTCCATGGTTCCTCGTGAGACTTCTGGTAATGAAATATGTTAGACATAGTTGAAGAACTTACCAGTTTAATAGCTGAGATCTTTACCATTTGATGTTGTTGTTTCTGGTGTGGAAAATTGACAAATTAGACGATGAGGTATCATCATCATAATCGCGTACTTAAAATGATCAAAATTATGCGTAATTCTTGTTAAGATAAGAAAGACGTACCAACTCTGATACTACCTTAAAATATTCAATATATATTTTAAGAACTCAATCTCAACTCAAATATGTAACATTGTGTTTGTTTTACGGTAAACTTTCAAAATCTATGTATCTTTGAACTTAGATATATAACAAATTATTTTAATTTAAGTTTGAACGAGAGACTTTAAAGCATCAAGAAATTTTACACTTAATTGTTTAAAATTCCGTACAAAAACACTATATTTTTAATTTTTGTGGTACACTCCTAACAAATTTGGCCTATTACTCCATGAAACTTTTAACACACACCATTTAAAAGTGTGCTTTGCAGGAATCTAGCTTCTAGCATTTGAAATTGCTTGATGATAACAAAGAGCATCATGCATGGTCATTAGAGGCAACACAAAAGAACATTATTTAGCTTCTTGCATGTGTGGAGTCATTTATATCATCTTGCAAACATTATAACTTTTTCATTTCTTTACAAAAATGATACTTTTACCATATATTTGTACCATCTCTACAGAGATGAGACCCACATGTATTGGTTACCTCTATTAGAAAAATAATATAAATATGTGATAAGTATGGCATTACTCCTTTCTTTATCATCTAAAGGCCATGTCTAAAGTCATCCATATGAATCAAGTAAGTTGATAGTTAATTATGATGATATGTTACTAAAATAGTATCAAAATTAAATAATTTTTTATAGAAATGATTTTAAGATGATGATTATAAAGATATTTAACGGTTTTGTTACTATTTTTGTATGGTGAAATGATGACATGTGATCATGCACGGAAAAATGATTTCTTACTTGTAAGAAAACAAATATTATTCACTTCCAAAATAGGCTTTTGAGGTGACAATTATGAACAAAATTTAGGAATGATGGACCTGATGGCCACTCTCTCGTTACGTGCTCTAATATAAGTAAATGATAAATAATATTTTATAACACTACGTAAAGATGTGACAGTTTTACCAAAAACATTCCTCGAAAACTGCATAATGATAAGAAACTAGCGTTGTGCCAACTACATATACAGAATCAACAAATAAATACCACAAAGAAAATTACAAAGAAAATTAAAACTCATCATGATTTTTGCGTTCTTTAGTCCAGAGATAAGGTCCAGAGAATAAAGACATAAATTGGGAAGTGAAAGTAACTGATCATAACTTAACAAACCAGAAAGCCATACAAAGGCTTCTTATTCATTAGTAATTAATTAAGCCACTCCATAAAAATAAAGAAACATAATAAGCTCATCAGTCCGTATCATGATGCTGGTCGCTATGTAAGCTATCCCTCTCCTTCTCCTTCTCCTTCTTCTTCCCCTTCCATCCCCGCTTCTCCGGCTTCCCATGATGCCCGCCATGCGGCTCCACAATATCTGTGATGTCCATGCAAACGCCGGGGTCATTCGTGGCGTAGCTGCCGCCCATCATGAGGGAGTTGTTCACGGCCTGGAAGTTGCTGTTCACGTAAGTGCTCAGCCCATCAGCCTCTCCCAAAGCCGGACCACCACCATGAAGCCCTGCAAGTTTGTTAACGTTCTCATGATCCACCTCACCCCTCAAGGTAGCTCCGGTGTTGGATCCTGCAAGGGTGATGATCCTGACACCGTCTTCGTCCTCGTCCTCGTGGTGGATGGAGCCAGACTTTTGGATGTCCGTGACTCGGTTGGTGATGGCGGAGACCATGTCTCGGATTTCTTTGTCCAGTTGCTTGTTGTGCCTGCTGCCTCCGTGATCGGCTGAGGAGTGGCTGCTGGGTTTGATTGACTCGTTTGTCATTGTTGCTGGGTTTGTGAGCTTGATTTGTAGGTGAGGTTTTGCCATTTGGGGTGAGGATTGAGGTGGATATATAGAGAGGAGTACTTGTGATTTGGGTTGGAAATTTGGAATATAGGAATGGCTTACTTTGCAATGCAAGGATATTAATCATTTCATATGACAACAACAACAGGAAGGGGAGGGGATTACTTGGCATTTGGTTCATTCTACTCCTAGACTTTATGCTTTTGTGATTCTTACTGATCACACTCTAGATTTGTGAAGTTTAAAACGGAAAGAAATTGAAAACAACATACCGTTACGAATAATATGAAATGATCGACAAATGTCAAATCCTAGAGCATATAAAATTTCTTGAACTTTATTGGTAATATATGGTAAGATAAAAGGCGACTACAAAGTTGTTCGATATTTGTAAAAGAGTGCATTTTTGTTCACCATCATTTAGTATGGTATATGCTCACCACTCAATTTATCATCGTTAGATAAGTTTAAATTTTGAGATTTGTGCTTATTCACTATATAAATCTCGAAATTCAAACTCATCTAACGGTGATAAATAGGATAGTAAACATACACCACACTAAATAGTGGTGAGCAAAAATGCTACCATTCTTTTATGTAAAACTGTTACAACAACATAAAATGACCAAAATAGGTATTTTGGTAGATGAAATATTATCATGTTTATCTTTATTTTATTTATTTTTTTATTTTATTTTTTTATTTTTTATAATCTTTGTCTTCTCCATCTTCACTTAACGATCAAATAATTTAATAGAAGTTGATAAAAAAAAAAGTAGTGATCAATAACATAAAACAGCTAATAATTAGTTAACTATCTACTTATCAATGTTAAACAAGTGGGTAGTACCTTGATCCTAAAGCTCTCCTCTACTTTTTAAACAAACGATATCGATAGTGTGTTAAATTTTTAGCTATTAAGAAAAATGAGGATTGGTGGATATTGAACCTACACCAAAATACATATATAAACATGATTATTTTCCACTACTGTGGTGAAATGTCATCTACTCCAAAACTCTCCTCTTCAAACCCTCATTTCTTCGTTGCCTCCGCTCTTTACTTTGATCATCCTTGTCACTGCTTCTCAGCCTGTAATTTGTGACTTCTACGATCAAAGCTTCATCATCATCGAAGCTCCTTTACACTTGTCACCGCCATACTCACCTTCACTTTTTTTCTTTACCCACCCCTCTCTCTCTAAACCCAGCCCAAAACCCACGACCACTAAAACCCTATTCCCCAAACCAAATAGCCCACCCCTCATTTCCTCTACCTTCCTTGCCGCCACCATGAACACCGAAAATTTAAGGGAATCTGTGCTCCAACCTATTTTTCTCGTTTGGTCATCTGATTTGTTCAACTCCTTTATGTTTGATGCGCATAAATGGACGATAGAGAGAGAAGGTAGAATTATCATATAGAAATTTTCATTAAAGACATTGTTCACCTGTATTTTGTGAAAAAGAAGTTGGTTTTTCATAGCAGCTCTGAACTGCTCTTGCTTTTCTGCTTTGAATGACTCTGATTGGAAAAAAAGCAAGTTTTGTTGTGGCTACCAAACATAGAGCCCCTTTTTTTTCCACCCATGCTTATAAAACAAGTTAAACAATCATGTACCAACACTAAATAAAATCCATAAATTTGTAGCACAACACTAAACAAGAGATGGTGCAAACAAAAAACAACTAGTCAACTGTAGTATATCATGCTTAACATTATTATAGGACTGAACATTTTTGTTCTTCGTTGGTCGGCTTTACAGGAAAACAGTGCTTGAAGACTCGTTTTAGCCCGCTTGCCCTTTAACATATTAATATTTTAATGAACAGTACATGGTCATATTTGTCTCTATCTCCAACCGATGGCCAAAGGACCATAAGACTCGTTTTAACCTTGTCACAAAAAACCGTCTCCAACCGAGGGCCAAACATAATTTAATTTAATGTTGTATAATGGCTTAGGAAGTTATAGGAAAAAAATGGAATTTAAAAAAAAATATGAAACAAATTTTATAAAATAGAAGTTATAGGAAAAAAAATAGAATTTAAAAAAAAATATAAAACAAATTTTGTAAAATAGAAGTTATAGGAAAAAAAAAATAGAATTTTAAAAAATATGAAACAAATTTTGTAAAATAGAAGTTATAGGAAAAAAATTTTGCAAAAAAAAAAAAAAAAAAAAAAAAAAAAAAAAATTGTATAAAGAAAAGAAAATTAAAAAATAACGGCTAGCTGACGTCAGTTCGCCGTTGCATTGAAAATTTGGCCTAGCAATAACAGGAATATATTATATTGCCGTTGGTTATATCCGACAGGAATACTCAAATTTTTAGCCCAACTCAGGGCTGGCGGGCCAGCCAGTTGGCTCTTTAACCCTTTCAAATTCCGTGGGGCCCACGAGCCCTCTGGCCTAGCCCTCAGTTGAAGATGGTTTTCGGGCTATTTTCGGCCCTCTGGACCCTTCAGTTAGAGATGCCATAGTTCTTGTGTCAGCAATGGCTACGTCTTTCAGATGGAGATGATAGTTCGTGCTTTTAGAAAAGGATACAATATTGAAGGGGTAGATCCAATTATATCATGCATGTTTGCCTTAAGCTTATGGTATAAATTGATAGCTCAATGATCATTGTGGAGTATAAAATAATCAAGAAAATTATGGAGGCGACACGTGTACTTTTGGGTGTAAAAGGACAATATTACCCTCGAGGCACACGAGAACTTTTACGCGCAAGCAGCAGACAATCATGGCACAATCAAGGTCAAAAGTGATCAAAATAGGTATTTATTCAAAACCTATTTCATCCATCCTCATCAAATCCACCCCACAAGGTAAACTTCAATTATTAATTCAAAATAGGATTAATTACCTAAATTAATTGATTAATTTTCTAATTAATTAATTAATTAATTTTCTAATTAATTTCCTAATTGATTGCAAGATTTATTTTGACATAATATCTTGCAATTACACCCAAAAACCACCATACGTGGCCGGTTCCCATCTCTCCAAAAGGGGCCGGCCACACCCCTTTAAATATCACCTCATTTCTCCAAAAACCTAATTCCAACTCTCTTGCAAAATTTTCCAAATTTCTCTTAACACTTTTCCCTCAAATTCTAACTTTGGCATTGGAGGTTCTTCGGCCAAAGCCCTTCAATCATCATGGGCGTGTAAGGCTCTTGGCCTTGATCTAAGGTGTTAATTGTTTTGTAGTACATTTTCGTCCAAGAAGAAGAAGATGGAAGTTTGCATCCATAAATTGGTGCTTTCATTGAAAGTTTGATTCACACGCTCGAAGAAAATTCTCGCATTCAAAGTTTCTTATTTCTCGTTGATTTGTAGATTTTTCATACAATCTTATTCCTCAATTTTTTTATACAGTAAAAGAAAAGTACAATGACTAGAAATTCGGAAACCATAACAAATGAAACTTTCTACGTTCAAGGATCCGGATCAAATAATGGAGGACGAGATGTAGCCCCACCACCAAGATCCATGAGGTTTAATGCAATGGCAAGTGGAACACCTTTGCTACCACGAAGCACCACCACAATGGCAGTGAGGAGTGGGCTAGCTTCATGGTAGCCAGCCCACTGTGAGTAGGGAGTAATTGTGTTAATAGCCTAGGAGGTAGCCCACGCCGTAAGGCAGCTGAGCCAAGCCCGTCACGAGCCAGCCCAAGCCCCTGCCCCAACAGCGCATGCACAAACCATGCACACCTCCACTTAGCACACGATCCAAAGCAGACAATCCCAAGGCGAGTAAGCCTAAATTGTGCCTAAGGCTGCCGAACGTCTCGCACCACATCGAACCACATGGGCCCAAGCCATGACCAGGCGCTAGACTAATGCGCACCCGAGCCGATCCCAAGCCTCGCACCCATGTGTGTTACACATATTCCAGCCTACTTCGGTGGCCCAACCCACTTCCGTGGTGTCCTAAGTAGCTTAAACTGGTCAAAGACCTGTTCAATCGTCCCAACTGCACTACTCAAGGAGACACATTCCGTCCAAGCTTTTCCAACCCAAATGAAGAACAACACTTGTCCTAACAAATCATAAAGTTGACGAGCGCCCTCGCACAGTAAACGACCTTGGTGAATGAGCTCTTGCAGCGCATCGAGATGCAACTTGCCCTGGACGAGGTGTCCCAAATTAGGACAAGGGTAGATAAAGAACTTTTCCAGCAGTGTCCCAGTAAACAGCCACTCGACCAGCCACGAACCAAGCATTCCGGCAATGTACACTTCTAATTGGGCCCTCGAGATAGCGTATACTCTTGTCTTGGTGCGCAGAGGAGCATGCACTCTCGATTAGGCCCATAAACGAGCGTACATTCATGATTAGGACCACACTCTGATAATCAACATGAGTAACTTTCCAGGCAAAGTGTTCATTCGCGGCTAGGCTCGCAAGGAGCATCCTCCACCTCACATCGAAGTAGGTAGCACAATGGACAGAAATGAGTAATCATTTAATCTAGCTCAAGTTCAACTTGTAGCCTGCGAGAAATTCACTCGCTTGCTACGAACATACCACATGAACCGTAGTCGCGACATAGACGAGCCGAACACATTAAAGAGAAGCCTAGACCAACAAGTCATGACCGAGGGCAGCCAGAAGCTCCGCTGCCCCATTAAGGGACAATTAAAGAAGAAGTTGAGAGGCTCATGACTGAATGATTGCGCGATTTCCAGCCTAACGAAGCTACTAACGAGGTGCTCTAACGAGACTTGACCAACATAAGCAGGTCACCTTTCATTGACAAGATCAAGTAGACAAGACTATCCCACATAAATTGTCGAATACAAAGATTACCTCTGTTCCGACAAAAGCAGCAGCTCAGCCTAATGGCACACCAAAGGGAAATGAGTACCATAAGGACACACCAGCCCAATTACTAAGAACTTGGGGGCAAGTCTTGTTCTCAACACTCTAGATGTTTCAATATTGAAGCAGCATATCACCAGTAACTAACCTCCTACTGCGCACAACCTAGCCCAAGCCAGCCCTAAGCCAGCCCTAGCTTTGCTTTCATAGCCGTGCATACCTGCTCCACCGCTCTCGGTAACCATTGATCTATCATTATGGCTCATAACTGTGTCAATCTTGCACCATGGCTCTTAGCCTTGCTAATCTTGCCCTGTGGCTCGTGCCGTCTAAACCCATGACACTCAAAACTTCAAAGCATTCAACGATGGAGCGGAAGACAAGGCTTTATTAGCAGCCCCCTACTAGTGAAAGACTTAGCGGCGAATAAGTTTGCAATCTATTCAGATTCTCAGCTGATTACTAACCAAGCCTTAAAATGGCACACGATGAAACATCTAATGAGTCTACTTTCTAGTGCGAACCCATGACACTCAAAACTTCAAAGCATTCCTTGACACTCATATTAGTCTACTTTCTAGTGCGAGAGGTTAAACTAATTGTTCTCTAGTGCGAGATGGTAAACCAATTCTCCGACACCCATATGGGTAAGCTTTCCAGTACGATAGGGTAAACTAAGTACTCTCCAATGTGAAAGGGTAAATTAATTCCCTGACACCCATTTGGGTAAGCTCTCCAGTGCGAGAAGGCCACATAGCTTAGAAGATCGAATGCTTGAAGACCAACTAGGCAGCAAATGGTCAGGGGGCAACATCCACTTTGCACTCAAAAGTTTGCTCATCCGACACTTCTAACTAGTCATGACCGGGGGCAGTCGAGAGCTCCGTTACTTCCAACAAAGGCAAATTCAGGAAAAAGTGGAAAGGCTCCTGACCGAGTGATTGCGCAATTTCCAACGATCAAATGTCATTAACGAGGCATTATGATAGGACATGATCAACATAAGCAGGTCACCCTTCATCGAAGAAATCGAGCAAGCAGAGCCTCCATGCAAGTTCATCATGCCACATTTCACATCCTTCAAAGTGGATGGAGACCCAGAAAGACATTTAAAACATTACCAAAGTGCAATGATCTTCTATCGAAATAACGACGATCTCATGTGCAAGATATTCGCCATCACCTTACAAGGCGAGGCGCAAGATTGTTTCTACACCCTGCCACCACTAGGGATGCCAATTTAATCCGTCAAACTCGATACCCGTAGGTAACAGGCCCAAACAATTCGGTTTCGGGGATTAAATTTTAGGTTTTTTTACGGTTATGGGTAACCATTGGGTAAATTGTTCGATTTCGGGTTCAGTTATGATTATAAGGGTATCCGCTCCAAACCCTTACCTGAACCCCCCCTTTTTTCATTCTTTAATAAAAAGTATATATATTTATTATTTATATTTTTTCATAGAAGAATGAAATCCCTATTTTTTTTTTCTCTAACAACCATAATACTCCTTGGGAGACTCCAAATGTCTGTAGACTTCAAAGGTTATATCTTTATTCCAAAAATTTTAATGCTTCCAAGTTTCAATGAATCATGGAATTTGGAAGAACTAAAAGGTCAGAAAAGATGGTTCAATACTTGAATTTTGGGAAGAAAAACCTATTTGTTTTCTCTTACAAATTAACAGCAGCAAATATTACATCAAGCCTTCAATTGGCTTTATTTGCGTCGGCGAACGGTTCATCGCCTCCTCTTAGCTCTGCAAGCCGTTGGCCTCCTTTGGCTCTGTCCAGTATTGGTCCTGGTCTAAGGTAAGATCACCTCATTTCTTATGCACATAACTTGTTTGATGAGCTGCCTTAACTAATAAAGCTTGCATTTTTATTGAATTTTGGGATTTTTGATTTGCAGCCGCAAGTTGATGTCAAGAGTTTCCCAGAAGAACTGATCAATCTGATCAATCCACTTGCTTAATTTTTCATAAGAAAGAAATATTATAAATGCATAATGGAAAAATCGTTACCCGATGGAGAATCCGTTACCCAATAGGTTTGGTTACAGGGATACCCGTTCGGGTTTTTTATGGTTTTGGGTATGGGGAAAACAAATAGGTTCAGTTATGGGGATCGCATATCCGAACCCATTTCACCCCATTGCCATCCTTAGCCGCCTCAATCCATCTGGAGTTTCAACGAATTTTCATTAGTTTCACCAAAGAATATTCATCCTATCGCTTGATCAAGGAAAAGTCTTACCACTTGTTCAATGTCAAGAAGAACCTAAAGGAGTCTCTTCGCAACTATGTGAAGAGATTCAAAGCAGAGAAGGCAAAGATAGTCAAATGCAACGACTTGATAGCTAAAGGATACAATAAGCTCTACCCTCATACGAGAAGAGCTGGGGGCCCAATTACCTGTATTCCACAGTTCAAAAGCTCTCATTGATACGGAAACCAACTACTAGAAATTCAAAAGCTAACTTTGGCGACAGTTGTTGTAACCCGGAAGCTCAAGTTATACCTTTCGACGTACGTAGTCATCCTCATGACGCACTATTCCGCCTAATCCAGACGTGCGACAATAAAGGTGTAGACAATGGTGGTGCAAAGTTTTTTACGAATGCAACAACTCAGCTCAAAAGGCACGCCAATGGCAGACGAACACTAAAATGACACTCGAAAGCAAGTTTTGTCCTCGTTGTCCCAAAAGATTCTACATAGGAGCAACATGTACCGGCAAGTTGATCACCACCTCTTGATGTGCGTCACATGGCCCAGCCGCCCCTTGCTCCATAATTTAGCTCTAAAGTGGCCCGATACCAGCAGTTGAACATCTTCTGCTACGTGTAACATGGCCCCAGCTCTACAGCTCCTTACCGCGCTTTCACACCTAACCTAAGCGACGCAACAGAGTGACCCAAAGACACTCCAGAGGCAGCAGAGCATTCCCTAGCCACGCTTGCTTCACCCGATGGAGACTTCTGGTATTTACACGTCGACGGCGCATCCAACTACAAAGGCTCGAAAGCAGGCTTAGTCCTTGTCACCCCAGACGGTTCGATGCTTGAATAGATGATTACTCTAACTCAAGGCATCTAACAACGAAGCAGAGTACAAATATCTGCTAGCAGGACACCGAATGGCAAAAGACTTGGTGGTGAAAAAGCTTGCAATTCATTCCGATTCCTAGCTAATCACCAGCTAGACTACTAGGGAGTACACGACAAAACATCTAAGGATGGCACAATACTTAAAGAAAGTACGCAAGCAACTTGAGGCATTTTAGAATTACACCCTCACTTAAGTTTCGTGGGCAAACAACACCTACACGGACACACTAGCCAGCCTAGGCTCCGTCCTCGACCACCAACTCAAACGCTTTATCCCGGTGGAATATGTAGACAAGCCAAGCATAGAGGCGAAGTCAGAAACCGAAGTGTTACAAATTAGTACAACTTTATACTGGCAAAGTTCTATTATAGACTACCTAGTCAATGACACACTCCCCACAGAAAGGTTGGAGTCTAGAAAGCTCCAAATAAAGGCAGCACGCTACTATATGTGGAACGGCATTCTCGTCGAAAGATCTTACACTAGACCACATCTCCGATGCCTAGCGTCTCCTAATGACCTAAAGGTTCTAAGCTCAATCCACGAAGGCATTTATGGAAATCACTCCGAAGGCCGATCCTTAGTGTATAGGGTTTTTAATGCAGGCTACTACTGGCCTACCATGCATTAATACACTAAGGAGTTAGTGCAAAAGTTCGACCGCTGCCTACGTTACAAGCCGGTACCAGCACTGCTTGCCAGTGAGCTACACCCACAAATGAGTCATTGGTCGTTCATGCAGTGGGTAATTGACTTGGTAGGGCCAATGTCGCTACTACTGGGGGTAGAGGCATAATGATCGTGGCAACCAATTACTTCACTAAATGGGTAGAAGCAGAGCCCATGACAATCACGAAGCAGAGCCCATGACAATCATGACTCAGGTGGATATAAAGTGTTTCATATGGAAGAACATTATTTTTCGATTTGGCATCCCCAATCCATCATCACCGATGCCCGTAATTCGTGGCCAAAGATTTGGTGAAGTTCGTCCAAAAGTATGGCATCAAGCAGCACATGTCCACACCGAGATATTCTCAAGGCAATGGGCAGGCTAAAGCATCCAACAAGACGATTCTCGACTGCCTCAAAACATCCTTATCCGACAAGAAGGGAAAGTGGCCAGACTAACTCGCCGGATATCTATAGGCATATCATGCGACCAAATGACAAGCCACCAGTGAGACTCATTTCTCTTTGGCAATTCGTTTAGAAACAATCATTCCTCTCAAATGTCATCGTTCCAAGTATTAGCACTCTACTGCCAAACATTGAGCATAATAGTAAGGAGATGGCCACAAACTTAGATTTTGTACAGGAGAAGCGTGATCAGGCCATCACTTGCATCGCTGCCTACCAGTAGCAGCTCATCTTCAGCTAGAACAAAAAGGCCAAGATCCTGCATTTCCAACCTAAAGATTTAGTCTTAAGAAAAGCTTTCATCACTGTCTGCAAAAAAGGCTCCAAAAAGATGGATCCCATAATGAAAGGTCTGTACAAGATCAGCAAAATAGGCGGCAAGGGTAGTTACACCCTCACCACCATAAATGACAAAGAGATCAAAAAGCAGTGGAACGCCTACAATATGAAGAAGTACCATGTGTGACCTTCTACCACATCAAATCCTGAAGACTCAAGCAGTTTGGCGGGCACTATCTCGCAAGGTGAGCACTATCCAGTTCTTATGCAGTTCCTACCTTACAACTAAGTTCTTGTTCGTTTTACTCGTTTTTTAATTAGGAATTCAGAAGTAATCTACAACTTGGCTTGGTTGCATACTTATAACAACTGATCACTTATGCACTTCAAAAGAAAACCGTGCCTTTCTTAGGGACTTATCGCAGGAATTGCCCCCCTCTCGGAGAGACCAACCATACTCTCTAGTGATATAGGGTAATTGACATCCATATGGGTCTGCTCTCCAAGGAGGGAAGATGAACTTACACTCCGAATATCCAGACGTGGATGAGCCTGGTTGCCCTGGTATAACTAGGTGCACGATGACTTGTGTCGGGATTCCTAGAAGTAGCCACAATGGTCTTTTTCAAGGCTTAGCTAACTGAAGGATTCTGGGTCTCTCGGCTTAATCCGTGGGGAACCAAGCCTCAGAAACAAAATAGGCACATTACGCAGTACGCCCTATAAATGACTGCCTTAGAACCCTAAAGCTGCTACCGAGTGCATTAAGGTAGCTTACGATTTTCGGAAGACTACTTACAGCTTACCTTTCGAGCAATAAAGTCGTGCTAGACTTATACAACCACACATTCTTATGACAGGTTAAACAAGCTAAAGTGTGTATACGAAGCTTTATCCACTGTCGACATGCTATGTAGTTGATAAGCTTCACCTCTTCCAAGTGTGGAACGACCTACACCAAGTCCTAAACTGTTGTGATACTTGTTACGCAACCTACGGAATTGGAGAAAGCCAAGGTTAACATTTTAGTGGTCATGCGGACTTGTTTACTTCTGTAAGTAAGAAGTCCGGCTATTGACCATATGGCTAACAACTTTACAAAGTTCTACACCAACACATACAGCTGCATGGGCTACACGGTCTGTCTGCTTATAGAAAAGTAACACGCCTACCACTGGTCTATAAAGTCTAAAGTTTAGGGCATGAACAAAATGAGCGAAGAGAGAGAAAAGTGAACGAAGCAAGTTTATTAAATTTTCTAGCAAAATTGATAAACAACTAGCAAAGACCGAATGAGTTCAAGCAAAGCAAAAGTAATAAGGAAAACAAAGAAAATCCTAAAGACTACATAGAAAGCTAGTCTTCAGCAACTTGGACGTTCCACGACTACTCGGTCACCACACCTTCAGCAACAGCGGCACCATCTAGTGTTTCATCCCCGGTTGCCCCAACTTGGGCACCAACTTCTTCAACTACTTCACTAATGGAAACCTTAAAAGTAAAGGCAAGCAAGTTTTCCAAGGAAATAGAGAAGGTTTCGAAGTCTTTCCCAGCAAACTCGAAGTCAGACAGCCTACCAAAGAGATGATCTACATAACCTAACTTGTAAAAATCAGCATAACTCTAAACAAGCGAAACCTCGAGCCTAGCCTTTTCACCTTTCAGCTGATCGTCATCCTCAAGTAGACCAACATGAATGCACTACAGCTCATTCCACTTAGTTCTTCAAACTTTCGTTGATCTTCAGCGTACCTTGGAGTTCCAATGCTTAGGGTTCAAGCCTATCAACGACCTTTTTGAAGTGGATCACTTGGTTATAAGCAGTAATCAACTCTTCATCTTTTGCATAAGCAGCGGAATGAAGCTCAGAAACGGCACGCTCAAGATCTTGAATCTGAGAAGAACAATCTTTGGCTGCCACAACCTTTACCGCCTCCTTGGCAGCCTTGGTATCCTTTTAGTCAATGAGCATAGACTCGGCTACCAGAATAACCATCTTTTGCATCACAACAAGGCAGTCTTCCTATACTTAGTTGCATGCTTCACAAAGGAACTTCTGCAAACAACCTTTCTAACACCATCGACAAACTTGGCACAAACGTCCATGTCTTCAAGCAGATCTGGTTTAAAAAGTGCCCAGATCTCAGTAGCCTCCCCAGAAGCAGGCTTAGTGGATTTCTCACATCTGCCCACGCGAGCAGTCTCATCCTTCCCATCATGTGAACCAGTATCAGCAGTAAGGGGAGTGGGCCTTGGCGCCACTTTAGTGGCAGAGTCCACCTTATCGCTCTTCATAATAGCAAGTCTCTCCAAAGATAAACTGGACTTAGCTCCCAACGGACGTCTTGGTATAGACTTCGGCATTGAGGGAAAGACATGACTCTACGTTGAGCAATCCTATCAGCAATCGTACTAGCCATTCTCGACATGGCAGGCGCCACAGGCTCAAATCCAGCAGCCTCATTTTTCTTCCTATTGGAAGAAGTCATGTTAATCACATGCCTTTTGGCAGCAGGCGGACCCTCACGAGCAGCAAATGAAGTCTTTAGTTCTTTCTCAATTGGCATCTTTTGAGCGGGTAGGGAAGATCTCTTCTTTCCACCTTTATTCATAGTAGGCTCCATGACAGTGATCAGATGAGCCAATGCATCCGTCTTGATCCTCTTTACCTTTTTTCTTGGAAGCAGCCTACTTTTCTCTCGACAAAGATGACTAAGTAGCCAATGACATTCACTATACTTAGTGGAGGAGTTCAACCCATACTATGTTTTCCCTCATTTTTTTCTCTCAGACCAGCAAGCAAAAGGCATGCATGCTCAGCATTTCAACAGCCTATAAGGCCCGTGACCTCCACAATTCTCTCAATCACCGGCCTGGCCCGCATCAGGTCCAAAATCCCAAAGAACATGAGCCATGTAGCTTACCTAGCACTGCGCCCCAGCGCCTCAATCCGCTGCCCCAGCTTCATAAGCTACGCTTTGCTCTAGCTAAGCCGAGCAGCCCAAGCAGTGGTCCCTGCCACAACACCTTTTTGGCCCATGCCGAGCAGACGTGCTGCACCACCCCGATGGCTGCCCAGCGACAACATTATCCAAGAAGAAGATAAGGAAAACTAAATTTTTCTTACCTCAATATGGCGCGAAAAAGACGAAGAAAACAATGAAAAACGGTCATTTGCACGAGCAAGTGTAGAAGATTGCTAGGGGAGGGGGAACAAATATTCTCTAACTTTCTTTCTCTTGTAGGGTAGAATAAATTGCTCTCTAAAGTTGATTTAATTATCTACTTAAGGTATGCTTAAATAGACTTTAGAAGTGACTTATTTCCATTTCCTAGAAGGATCTAATTTCCAATTAAAAATGGAATCTACATCAAAATAAGAAACAATCCTATGTTTCCTAAAGCAAGAGGACTCTACATCTTTTGCATTTTCCTACGAGCAGCCTAACAAGTGTGGGGGCATTTGTGGAGCCAAAAATAATCAAGAAAAATATTGAGGCGACACATGGACTCTTGGGTTAACAAGACAAGATTACCCTAAAGGCACACCGAGATTTCTACACACAAGCAACAGACATTCATCCCTCAATTAAGGTCAAAAGTGATCAAAATAGATATTAATTCAAAACCTATTTCATCAACCTTCATCAAAGCTTCCGCACAAGGTAACTCCAAAATTATTTCTTTCAATTATATTGATTAGCTAATTAATTGATTTATTACTCAATTAATTCATTAATTAGCTAATTGATGGTGATTAACACCCAAAAAACCACTAAAGTGGCCGATTCCCATCTTTCCCAAAGAGGTCGGCCACACCCCTATAAATACCACCCCATTTTCTCCAAAAATCTAAGTGCAACACCCATGCAAAATTCTCTAAATTCTCCAAATACTTTTCTCTCAAAATTTTAACGTTGGTATCAGAGGTTCTTCAGCCAACGCCCCCCTCCCCCCAAAAAAAAAAAATCATTGTGGACGCATCAAAGCTGATTGAAGGTTACTTTTCTCTCTAGTTTTCTCTTTTTTTTTTATGTAAGGACAAATAATTTCCCTCTGAAGTTGATTTAATCCCTTACTTAAGGTAGGCTTAAATAGGCTTTAGAGGCGATTTATTTCCCTTTCCTAGAAGAATCTAATTCCAAGTCCAAGTGAGAATCTGCATCAAAGCTGGAGATCTCTACACCTGCTGCCCTTTCCTGCGAATGAGGCGACAACTGTACTTTTGGGTGAAAAGGGATAATATTACCCTCGAGGCACACCAAAAATAATACAGGCAGGTAGTGGACAATCATGGCACAATCAAGGTCAAAAGTGATCCAAATAGGTATTTATTCAAAACCTATTTCATCCATCCTCATCAAATCTTCCCCACAAGGTAACCTTCAATTATTCATTCAAAATACAATTAACTACTTAAATTAATTGATTAATTTCCTAATTAATTAATTGATTGCAAGATATTATTTTGACATAATATCTTGCAATTACACCCAAAAACAACCATATGTCGCCAGTTCCCATCTCTCCAAAAGGGGTCGGCCACACCCCTATAAATACCACCTCATTTCTCCAAAAACCTAATTCCAACTCTCTTGCAAAATTTTCCAAATTTCTACAAACACTTCTCCCTCAAACTCTAACTTTGGCATCAGAAGTTCTTCAGCCAAAGCCCCCCGCCCATTCATCTTGGGCGCATGAGGCTCTTGTCCTTGACCTAAGGTATTAATTGTTTTGCAAGTGCATTTTCGTCCAAGTAAAAGAAGGCAGAAATTTGTATCCACAATCATGAAACAAGTTTTGCATCTGTGACTTTTGCTTTTGTTGACATCATCGAAAGTATCAATTTTCTTATATATTGGTGCCCATGCCTTGTTTTTGTTTCTAGATCTGATTGGTACATACACCCTTCCATCCTATGTTTCTATCTTTTAATAACAAACGGAATAGGGCTTGTGAAACTGTGAAATTTTGACTGCATTCTATATGAGAAATGCAACAAATGTAAATCCCCTTCTAAAGTACAGAGTAATTGGTGTACTTAGGATTCTAAAATAATCAGTCTCACCATTCTCTTCATTTTGGGTTTAAATAACTGCATTATTGTCTGATCGTAAGACTTTTTACCTCTTGTCCCAGGTTCCAATCAGTTTTGTTGACAAGAGTATATGGAATTTCAAAGCTTGGAAGATCTAAAATTGTAGAGTATCTGAAAGGCCTTGCCTATCTTCTTGTTACGAAATGAGATGAATAAATTACAACTTATATTCACCTTCACCCGTTTTTGCACGCAATTGATATGTAAACCCTTCGAGTTACATTTATCTTTTATTTACAAATTCTAACTGATTTAGACCAATTTTGAACCGAGGGAACCATATAACTTGATCATATTTTGGTGCAGTATAATAGTCTAATCAAGTCCGATCCTAGGTACCTTTATCTGATCTCGTCCTCCAACCGCCTGCTATAATAATGCATGAGGTTAGCAGGGTGTTAGTGTAGAAAAAGGTATGTAGGCTAAAAAATATATTTGTTATTGATACGTGAATGTGGAAAAATGGAAGAGAATACTTTTTTTCTCATTATGTTTCTCTACAAGATTACAAGGATATATATACATGATACAAATGTGTAGGTAGGACAAGGTAGCCGTCCTAGTGTGTAGGTAGGACAAGGTAAGACGGCTGTAGAGGACAAGGTAGCCGTCCTAGTGTGTAGGTAGGACAAGGTAGAACGGCTGTAGGACGGCTTGACGGCTGTAGGACGGCTGTAGGACGGCTTGACGGCTGTAGGACGGCTTATTCTTCCAATAATAATATTATATACAATTACACAAGGACTCCAACCATATTCCTTATTTGTCTAACACTCCCCCTCAAGTTGGAGAGTGGATGTCAAGAACTCCCAACTTGCGTAACATACCCGAAAACTTTTCTTTCCCAAGAGGTTTGGTAAACAAGTCTGCCAACTGTTGTGCCGTACCCACATGCTTGGTCTCTATTGTGCCATCTACAATCTCATCTCGTATAAAGTGACAATCCATCTCAATGTGACGAGTTCGTTCATGAAAAACAGGATTGGCAGCTATATGTAACGCTGCTTGATTATCACAAAATAAAATGGAAGGACCATCCAAAGGAATGTTCAAATCCTTCAACAAAAAATGAAGCCAAACTATCTCGCAACAAGCACCTGCCATGGCCCTATATTCCGCCTCTGCTGAAGAGAGCGAAACGGTTTTCTGTCGTTTCGTCCGCCAAGAAATCAAAGAACCGCCCAAGAATACACAATACCCAGTAGTCGAACGGCGAGTGATGGGGCAACCTGCCCAATCAGAATCACAAAACGCAGTTAACTTGGTCTGGTTGTCAGAACGAAATAATAAACCTTGACCTGGAGTAGCCTTCAAATAACGAACAATACGAAGCGCAGCATCCATATGAGATATCCTTGGCTCGTGCATAAAACGGCTTAGAACATGCACAGAATAGGTGATATCCGGCCGAGTGATAGTGAGATATATTAACCGACCTACTAATCGTCGATACTTTTCAGGATCCTTGAGAAGTTCTCCTTTATCATATAATTTTGTGTCATCCATAGGAAAAGCAATGGGTCGTGCTCCCAAAAAACCATAGTCCTTGTTTGGAACGAGAAACCTCAATACCCAAAAAATATTTTAAATCACCAAGGTCTTTTATCCGAAAATGATCACGGAGAAAAGACTTCAGAGAATTAATGGCACTAGCATCATTGCCTGTAATCACAATATCATCCACATAAATGAGCAAAGCTGTGAAAGAAATACCAGACTTTTTAGTGAACAATGAATAGTCAGTTTTGGATTGTTGAAAACCGGCAGAAATGATGGCACTAGTGAATTTGGCAAACCATTGGCGAGAAGCCTGCTTAAGACCATAAAGTGACTTGTGAAGGCGACACACAAGATTCTCCCCCTTTCGCCGAAGACCAGGAGGAGGAGACATATAGATTTCTTCATGTAAGTCACCATGTAAGAAAGCATTATTAACATCAAGCTGATGAAAAGACCAAGACTGACTAGCAGCAAGAGCAAGAAGACAACGCACCGTAATCATCTTAGCAATAGGAGAAAAAGTGTCATGATAATTAATACCTTCAGCCTGAGTGAAGCCTTTAGCAACCAAACGAGCTTTGTAGCGGTCAATAGAGCCGTCGAAATTGTGCTTGAGTTTGTACACCCACTTACAACCAATGGGAATTTTGCCAGGGGGCAAGGAAGTTAAAGTCCAAGTACCATTAGCATGTAAAGCTTGAAGCTCCTCAGTCATAGCACGTTGCCAATTGGGGTCAGTGGCAGCCTCGGCAAAGGAAAAAGGCTCCACAGTCCGACTGACAGAGTTAATGTAAGAAAAATGCCTGGGAGAGTAACGGTGATAAGAGAGAAAATTACAAAGTGGATATCGCGTACCTTATGTAGAACCGGGTTGCGAAGTCGAAGATGGGTGGGATGGCAGAATCACCTGCGAGTAAACGTAGTCTTTTAAATAGGATGGAGGTTTATAGGCACGGGAAGAGGTGCGGGGAAGGGGAGGATTGGTAGGTAGTGGGAGGGTAGGGATGTCCGTGGGTAAAAGGGTGAAAGGTAAGGAAGTAGCCGGGGGGGGGGGGAAGGAGGGGATGCCGAGAGGGTAGGGGCATGGGGAGGAACGGGTAATGGGGCAGCAAGGGAATCTGTGGGAGGCGTGGAAGGGGAGGAAGGTGGAGGAGGGTGAGGCGTCGGGGTAGGAAGGGGTGGGTTATATGTAAAGTCCAGAGGGGGTGGGATGAGTAGGGTAGGCGAAGAGGATGGGATAGGAGGGTGAGAAAAGGCATAAGGGAAAGTAGTTTCGTGAAAGATGACGTCTCGACTAGTGAAAATGCGGTGATTGTCGAGATCGTAAAGGGTATAGGCCTTTTGTCCATGAGGATAACCGAGAAAAATGCAACGATGAGCCCGAGGGGAAAATTTGGTGGTAGGAGTGACAGAGGTGGCATATGCCAGACAACCAAAGACGCGGAAGTGGTCATAAGATGGGGTTTTCGAAAAGAGAACCTCAAATGGGGATTTATGATGGAGAAGACGGGTAGGGAGACGATTGATGAGATAAGTAGCGGTAAGAACACATTCCCCCAAAACTTGATAGGAAGATGGGATTAAAAACGAAGGGCGCGAGCGGTTTCAAGAAGATGATGATGTTTTCTTTCAACAACGCCATTTTGTTGGGGGGTATAAACACAAGAAGTTTGTAAAAGCACACCATGATCAGAGAAAAAACTACGAAGAGATAAAAATTCACCACCATTGTCAGTACGAATGCATTGGATGGTAGTGCGGAATTGGGTAGTGACATAAGCAAAAAAATCCTTAATTAATTGTTGAGTGTCGGATTTATGTTTCATGAGGAAGACCCACGTAAAGCGAGAAAAATCATCCACAATGGTTAAGAAATAATGAGCACCAGAAAGAGAAGATTGACGATTCGGGCCCCAAATATCACAATGAATTAAAGCAAAAGGGAAAGTTGATGAAATTGAACTCAAAAGAAAAGGTTGACGAGTTTGTTTTGCCAACGGACAAACATCACAAATATGACTAGAATCAAAAATGCAATTAAGAGAGCTAGATGCTAAAGCTTGCAAACGAGTGGAGGATGGGTGACCAAGACGCCTATTCCAGAGGGAGGAGGGGATGGTAATGATGTTGCAGAGAGGTTGACGGGTGGGGAGAGAAGAGGTAAGGGCCACAAGGTAATACAGATCGTCACGTCGCTTACCCACACCAATCATCGCCTTCGAAACCAAGTCCTGCAAAACACACCAAGAAGGAAAGAAGGTTATGGAACACGATAATCCATCTGTAAGTTTACCAACCGATAAAAGGTCCACTCGAAAATTAGGGACACATAAAACATCATTCAAAGTAACTGATGAATTTAAAGGAAGAGTGCCGGTAAAAGTAATGGGAGCGGAAGCACCACTAGGCAAAGAAACAGGCGGCAAATGTGAAGGAGAATGATTAACCAAACATGAAGCGGAAGAAGTAACATGATCCGTAGCACCACTGTCAAGAATCCATTGACCATGACGAGAGGTGACAGGTAACAAACCTTGGGCAAAATCAGTAGTGAGCACGGCATTGGCTTGAGGAGGGGTGGTGGTGTCACGTAGAGCAGCTATGGCAGTAGGTTGATTGACAGAGCGGAGGACGCCCAGGGAGCGTTGTTTTTCAGCTTGAGACACCGAGGAACAGGCCTGACGAACAGTGGGAAGGGGATTCATTAAAAGAATCTGGTCACGAACAGCAGCAAAGGATTCGTTGAGGCCCATTAAAAATTGCATGAGTTGTTGACGGTCATGCTTGGCGTTGCAAGAGCACGTGCAGCCATCATTATAAGAAGCAAGCTCATCCCAGAGAGCTTTCAGGCGAGTAAAATAGGCGGAGATAGAAGAAGAACCTTGAGAAATTGTAGCAAGTTCCCGGTTGAGTTGGAAGATGCGTGGAGCATTACTCTGAGAAAAGCGTTCGCGAAGATCATCCCATACAGCTTGGACAGAGGTGGAAAAAAGCACAGATTCTTGAAGGTCAGGTTCCAAGGAATGCAGAAGCCAAGAGAGAATCATGTCATTGCAACGACGCCAAGCCGCGTGAGCATCAGGGTCGTCGGAGGAAGAAGGTTCTTGGATATCGCCAGTGATGAAACCAAGTTTATTCTTGGCACTCAAGGAAAGCTGCATGCCACGGGCCCAGGATGTGTAGTTATCACCATTCAACTTCTTGGATACAAGGACAAGATTCGGGTGGTCGGAATGATGAAGGGAAAAAACACCATCGGAAGAAGAAGAGTCAGCCATGGGAACGGCAGAGAAAGCTGCCGAAAAAAAAAAATTAGGGCTAGGGTTATAAACCTGCTCTGTATACCATGTAGAAAAAGGTATGTAGGCTAAAAAATATATTTGTTATTGATACGTGAATGTGGAAAAATGGAAGAGAATACTTTTTTTCTCATTATGTTTCTCTACAAGATTACTAGGATATATATACATGATACAAATGTGTAGGTAGGACAAGGTAGCCGTCCTAGTGTGTAGGTAGGACAAGGTAGGACGGCTGTAGAGGACAAGGTAGCCGTCCTAGTGTGTAGGTAGGACAAGGTAGGACGGCTGTAGGACGGCTTGACGGCTGTAGGACGGCTAGTGTGTAGGTAGGACAAGGTAGGACGGCTATAGGACGGCTTGACGGCTGTAGGACAGCTTATTCTTCCAATAATAATATTATATACAATTACACAAGGACTCCAACCATATTCCTTATTTGTCTAACAGTTAGAGGAAGAGATCATGGTGAAAGCAACATCATTATACTCACGTTACTTCAAGTTGAATAAAAAATCTCCCTCCAAAATCTGCACCAAACTGGCCTAAGCCTGAGAAAAGGAGTCTACGGTTTTCAGCAATTTTGTGTAAGTTTTTTCACCAGAACTGCAATTGCAGCTGACTTTTTAAGGAAGCACTTTTGCTTGAAGTGGAAATGTCAAAATCTTTATTAAAACTATAAATCTTCATGGGAAAAGCACTTGGAAGTGTTTCTTGAAGAAACAAACTTATCCAAAATCCGCTTATGTGACTCAAAACACTTTCAAATTTCTTATGTCAAACGTAATTAATAGCTTGTAGTTGTCAAAATGTATTTTTCATCGTTTTAGAAGTCGTCTCAAACGTGTCTTTAGATTGAGATGAGTTGATGAGTGGACTCGAGCAATGTATATCTAGGTTGACTCTACCTGATTTTATCATGGTTTTTTTTTTTTAATTTAATTTAATTTAAAACAAGGCGATAGATTTCGTTGATAGGGAAATAAATACAAAGAAAGAGAAATTACTGCTTCAAAGACAGGTTTTCCAACAAAACATCTACAACCAAGTTCAGTGGTTATTTAAACCACAAACAGGGGAAGGTAGAGGAAAAATTGAAATGAGCAAAACGGTGTGCAGCCTCGTTAGCTTGGCGTTTGATATGGGTAAAACAAACTCCAGTGATCTTCGCTCTAGAGTCTTCAACGATAAGGCCAATTGAGGATAGGTCCATCGAGGAAGAACGAAGAACTTGGGAGATCTGGAGGGAATCACTCTTAGCTAGAACACTATGAAGATCCCTTGAAGACACCAAAGCTAGATCCTCTCTTATTGCTAAAGCCTTAACGAAAAGAGGAGAAGGAATATGACCCTCTCTTACATTATGAAAACCCCTTGAAGTTCCATCACAAACTTACCATTCGAGTTGCGAAGAACTGCACCAACTCCACCAGACGGTTCGCGTCCCAGGCCTCATCCTCATTAAGCTTAAAGAACCCCACCCCAGGCTTGGATCACTTTGCCGGAGATGAAAGCGTTAATTGAATCCCAACAGACGGAACGCTTGAGACAAGCAAGAAATTATACCACTATGAGATAGTGTAGGGAACAAAAGCGTTGAGGTGAACGCACTTGCCAGACCAAAGTATGGCATTCCGAGAGTTCCAAATAGCCCATGAGAGCATCAAAATCAAGTCGAAATTATGCTTGTCAAGAGTGGGCCTGCGGAGCAGACTTCCAATAGAGGAAAAATCCACACACAGGAAACATAAGGGCAGTTGCGAAAAATAGGACCCCCCGATTCCTGTCTGCACCACAGAGCAAACACACGATATCGGTTGTAATATGATGGTTAGTAAGGTTCATCCTAGACAGGACGATATCCTTACAGAGCCTCCAAGCCATCATGCGTACTTTAGGTGGGACCTTAGCGGCCCAAATCCTCTTCCAAATAGTGGCAAATGTGTCAGATGGATCATAAGCAGAAGCTCTACTCGAAGAACTCAAGACAAGGTTAAATGCCACATGATAAGCATTTTTCATCGAGAAGAGACCCTTATTGTCGAAGGGCCACATAAGTCTATCCTTAGGAATACGATGGTTAATCTGGATAACAAGGATAATGTCCACTTCCAGGTAGTAAGGGGGTTTAGGGGAGAAAATACGAAATGATGTCGGCAAGGGAATCCACTTGTCTTCCCATGTTTTAATGTTTGCATCGGACCTAACCTGCCATCGAGCTCCCCTGGAAAGTACCTCACGGTCAGCACAAATGCTCCTCCAAACATACGAGGCATTAGGTTTGACCACATAATTAATGAAGGAAGACGCTGGGAAATATTTAGCATAGAAGACCCGAGCCACCAAAGATTCAGGATCATTCAGAAGTTTCCGCCCTTGCTTGGCAAGCATTCCGAGAAAAGGTTCCTGAATCCCAGACCCTCGTCGCACTTGGGTAGACAAAGTTTGTCCTAGGCCAGCCAATGGATCTTGCACTCATCATCAGAGCCATTCCACCAAAACCGGGCCACTAAGGAATTCAACTCATATTAGAAATACTTCAACAGAAGGAGACAACTCATGGCATAAAGTGGGATAGCCTGAGCAACGACTTTAACAAGAATCTCTCAGCCTGCAACGCATAAAAGTTTTCCTTTCCAGCTTTGGAGCCTCTTTCTAAAGTCGGCCATTTCTGTAGTTAAAACATTGGCCCCTATTTCTTCCAACAAACGTCAGTAATCCGAGGTATTTCTCATGCTTTGTGAGCTATTTCTTATGCTTTCTCCGTGGTGTCGTAGATTATAATATATATGTAACTTGTTTCCGAAATTGTTGACCATAGCCATCGATTTGGACCCTAATTCTAAACCATTGATAACAAATGTTCCATTCTATCGCTTCAAACCCTCTTTTCTTCGTTGCCTCCACTCTTTATTTCGATCATCCTTGCCACCGCGTATCTGCCTATAACTTATGAATGAGGATCCTTTCTAGATCCCCAGTGATCCTTGAATCATGTCCGTTCATCGTACATCATGTGGTCATAAATCATTTTAAATTTTTTATTTAATATTAAATATAAATTGTGATATCCCATATCGACTAACGAAAAGGAGGTGATGTGCCTTATATGTACATGCCCACCTCCCTATAGCACGAGACCTTTTGGGAACTTACTGGCTTCAGATTCCATCGGAACTCCAAAGTTAAGCGAGTTCGGGCGAAAGCAATACCAGGATGGGTGACCCACTGGGAAGTTCTCATGTGAGTTCCCATAAACAAAACCGTGAGGGCGTGGCCTGGGTTCAAATCGGACAATATCGTGCTACATAAACAAAACTGTGAGGGCGTGGCCTGGGTGTGCTACAGCGGAGTCGAGACTGGGATGTGACATAAACAGTACCTGACGAAAACTGATTGCACAATGTACGATTAACAGACACGATTGAAGTCGTCACAAAGGATTCAGAGAAGATCCTCATTTGTAATTTATGACTTTTGTGATCAGGGCATCATCATCATCGAAACTCCTTTACACTTGTCACCACCATCCTCACCCTCACTTTCTCTCTACCCCCTCTCCCTCTAAACCCAGCCCAAAACCCACGATCACTAAAGATTTACTCTTCGTGCTGATACATCTTCAACGATGTTCTTGATAAACTCTGTTTCAGGCCTGCCAGTTCATTACATAAATTCAATTTCAGTGAATGAAGTTTAGCTATATATGTAAGTGGTTAAATGGGGTTTGTCTTCTATAGTTCATACTAAACTAGAAAAGTTGATTCTGGCCCAAACATGATGGTGTACTATAGATAAAACCCAAAAATTGTCTATTTTCAAATTGAACACTTTGACCAGCACTCCACGTAAGCAATTTCCTTTTTTTAGTGTCATGAGTCATAATAGAATTGAGTCAAAACTTGAGTGAATTTTTCACACCTGCTTTACACTCCACGACTAATGGGCACACAATTTACTCATTAATTTTTTTTTTTTTTTAAACGATATCGTCAGAAGGTTAAAATGTTAAGTGTTAGGGAAGAGTAATCGGTGGACATTGAACACATACCAGAGTGCATAGACATTGTTGCTTTATGTATTGTTGTAAAATGTAATCTGCCAAAGTTTGCTCATAATTTAATGTAAGCATCTGATTCTCCCTATTTGTATTGGTTTGTTTACGTTTTTCCTTCGTACATTTGAAGAGAAACTTTTGTTCCGGTTTCTGATTGATCAAAATTTTAGATTGAAACCTTAAAAATTTGAATACTTTTGTTGAAGGACAAAATGTGAAATTCATTACCAATTAAGAAATTTAACAACAAAAATTAATAATTCCTCCCTAAAACCATGCAAAGATTAATATCAAATAAGGATTTTCAAAATTTTCAATTTTTGTATTCAAATTTGAATTATGTGAAATCTTATAAGATTTTTTTTATTTCTTTTTCAAAATAAACTTTATTTATTTATTTTTTCAAAATAAATTTTTATTTTATTTTTAAATTAAAAAGGATGCATTTTATTATAATACGTACATTAAAATGAAAAATATGGGTATAAGTTAAAACTTAAAAGAGTAAAATATTGGCACAAAAGAAATAAAAAAAATGGTTGAAAATAAAAAAAAATGTAGAAATTAAAAATAAAAATATATGATACAAAATTAGCCACAAACATAAACATGCAAAGGTAAAGGTTTCTAACATTAAAAGGAAATGAAGTTTAAATCAATTAAAGAGAAAAATGAGGGATGAGAATCTAATTCCTTCATATGTTTACTCGCAGGTGCCCACCTACACTATGTGTGAATAATTTTATTTCATTTTGTTTTTTTATTTATTATGAAGTGGGATTAGTTTTTAAAATTCTTAAAAAAAAAAATATCAGTTATGAAAATTGGGATAATGATGAGCAATTCTTCTAACGTGGGAATACTTTTTATTTTTTTACTTTATTTTATTTTTAGTTTTTAAATAGGGCATGTTATACTAACCTAGTTGTGAGGTTACTGTAAAAAATAACAAACTTTATGTGCATGTAATTTGTGACAACCCATCCTGAATTATAATATATTTTATCCTCGAGTGCGCTGAAATGACTATTTTGACCCTGTGGGCCTTGTGACGTGGATGTATGTATATAGTCTTCAATCATTTTTCCATCGACGTGAGTAAGTGGTATTCGACGTTACGAGAACGTGGATGCAAATTAGGGCCAAGTCAGGTACGTAGTGGAGATGTTGTAAATGAATAAAGGAATTGGGTTGGGTTTAATTGCATGAATCCAAAGCGTACAACCCAATTAGGGCTTGAGGCCATTTTAATATGGCCAACCCGTGGCCACACACACACACACACACATGTGCAACCTACATCATCTCTCTCTTTCTCGAATTTTCTTCCTCGTCCGTACAATCGAAAGCATTCACCCTCAAACTAAACCAAAACTCTATAGATCGAACTTGGTGTTTCCAGATTCTTACTTTGCTCGAACCTGATAGGAGCATATTTATGCGACTTAAATGGCTTGTTCTCGTACATTTACGTTATGTTTCTTTAGTTATTTTAGTACTTTAAGCTATTTTCGTGTGTTTGTAGGTCCAAAGGGCTAAAGGAGCAAAAAGATGCATTTTGGAGACTTTTGGAGCACTTTTGGGCTAAGGACGGATAGCTTATGCTTGAAGCCAAAGTGTTGGACGAAATTGAAGACCTAATTGGAGCCAAAGTGTTGGAACCTTGTTCTCTTTAGTTTTAGGACATTTAAACCTTTCCTAATCCCAATCATGCCATGCATAACACACATCCATTCTAACACATTGTCATTGCACATGCATTTCCTTCATTAGTTAACCCACATGCACTTATCACTTATCATCACCACATATCATATCACTTAATCACTTATCACTTATCATCACCACTTAACCACTTATCATATCATAACCACATATCATATCACTTATCACTTATCACTTAACATAACATCCACCTACTTCACCTACAACATCCACTTCACCTACAACATCCACCTACTTCACCTACAACATCCACCCACTTCACCTACAACATCCACCTACTTCACCTACAACATCCACCTACTTCACCTACAAATGACATAGCCATATGTTCCCTCCACTACTCCTATAAATATCCTTGCATTCATTCATTCAATTCACATCTCATTCCATTTCACAACACAACACCCCTCAAACACTTCCTTAGAATCCAAACCATCTTTCCATTTCCACCATTCCTCATCCATTTCCATAATTCCCCAAACCTCACCTTAGACCTTGTGCTACAACAACGAGGAAGATAAGAGGGCCTAAACGTTCATACAATTCAAGTTTGAGTTGTTGGAATGTTTAGGTGTTTCTTTGATTTCAAAGTTTAAATTCAATTCTCTTTGTTTTGTACGTATGAGGAATGGAAGAGAAGAGTGCCTAAACGTTCATACAATTCAAGTTTGAGTTGTTGGAATGTTTAGGTGTTTCTTTGATTTCAAAGTAATGAGGAACTAATCCCCCTTTAGCTAGGGGGTGATTCGAAACTATGTTTATATTTGCAATATGAATTGATTACTTTTGGTTGGAATTTCATAAGTTGTGGATTCAATTCGTTTAACTGTTTGATTGATAACTTATTTATGTATGTTCATTGAGATTGCAAGCTTAATTTTCATGCATGAATATGACGCTAGAATATAAGTGAGTTTCACCTAATCGTTATGAACTTATATTCACAAGTAGTGGAGGTTGCTTATAAACAATCGCGTTAAACGAATTCTTGGCATAAGTTTCATGCGTATTCCATAGTAACGAATGCCTCGTCAACACTTCTAATTTTCATTGAACTTAATGATCTTTATTGAATGTCTCTATTATTCCTATTCCATAGTTAGGGACTTTGATTAAGAATAATTTGGTTGTAATGCGTATTCCATTCAATCCAATGAATTTAGGGAAATCTGAAAGTCAATTTAAGCGGACCTAATTAACTTGGAGCATTGAGTTTCATAATTTATCGAAAGACCAACTGAGAATCAATCTTGTATGCAAGTATAACATGTGTGGAGAAGAACCCCTTAGCTAGCCTTCATTCCATTTATTCCATCATCCATATTCACATTTACATTCTGCTTAGTTTATTAACTTGTTTTGTTATTTCAATTTTCGTCAAATCAAAACTCTTCCCCCCTTTTTCCTTATTGTTCAATTTAGTTTATGTTTTAAAGCATTTTGAGTCTTTGGTTTGTCTTAGTGATTTAAAGTTTAGTTTTGCATTCTTTGAGTCTAGTATAGTGTTTTAAACTTTATTTTACGTTTTTTTAGTCAAATCCAAGTGATTAACAATCCCTCCTAATCCCCGGTCCAGAACGATCCCTACTTATACTTATACTACAATTGTCAAAAAGAGGGTTTAATTTATGCGCGTATAATTCTCGCATCAAATTTTGGCGCCGTTGCCGGGGATTAGCAACTTTGCTAATCCCTTGGTTCTTTTCTTTTTTTTGGTTTAGTTGTTTTCGTTTTAGTTTCTAACTTAATGTTGTTTTCTTTGTTTGTTGTTACTTTTGATATTTGATTTAGTTCTCTTTCTTTGATTTTAGGTACTAGAGAAGTAAGATATGGATTTTGCTAGCATTCAAGCTCAATTGGCAAATCTTACTTCTAAATTGTCGCCGTATGCCGAAAGGACCACAGTGCAGAGTGTCCCTACATTTGGTGCTTCATATAGGCAAGGATTTCAAGCCAATCAATGTCCACAAAGAGATTGGAGGGATCATTCAAACTCTATATGGTGGGAAGATCAACAAGTTCAACGTGAAGCATATTGGCAACCATATGAGGAGTTCTATTCAAGACCTATGCAGCCACCACAACTTCATATGCAATATGCTCAATTAAATTCAAGTTTGCCAATAGATTATAATCAAATTCTTAATGAAATAAATTCTTTGGCGCAGGGGTCACAAAATCAAGCCAAGGAGGCTCAACAAGAAGCATATTGGCAACCATATGATGAGTTCAATACAACACCTATGCAGCCACCACAACCTCCCCCACAACAATTCCAATCAAGTTCAAGTATGTCCATGGATAATGATAAAAATTTTCAATTACTAACCTCTTTGGCGCAGGGGTCACAAAATCAAGCCAAGGAGTTGGGTAAATTGGACGAGCAATTTGGGCAGATTATGGAGTTCATGAAACAAATTCAAGAGCAAAGTGAACTCTCCAACTCAACTATTGAAAACTCGAAGGAAGATTTTGAAATCCATAATGCTATCACTTTGGGAAGTGCTATGGAGGTTGGAGCTGACCTAAAAATGTCCAAACATAGCCTAGAAGTGGATGAAGAGCTGCTAATTGAGGAGGAGGAAGAAGACATGCACACGGCAAGGGTAGAACAACCCTTGCCGCAGATCCCTAAGCCCTCTAAACCACCCACCACCAGTAAGGACGTCCCAATTCCATGTTATTCTGATGTTATTCCACCCAATGTCCCTTTTCCTAGCAGGTTTTTGATTCCCAACCAAGAAGAGAGTAAAAAGGACATCGTGGAAGCCTTCCCAAAGGAGCAAAATGCTATTCAAATTCTTGGTGCAACACAGCAAGTTTTAGATGGTGTTGAATTCTTCAAAGGACTTTGTACACCAAGAAGAATGATTCAAGAGAAGGTAGTGGCTGGAGAAGATGTAGAATGCATCAAAGAGGACATATTTGAAACCACAATTCCCAAGGAAGTTGGATTTTATGACACGGGACAAGTCATAACTTTCGAAGGGGTGTTTATTCTGGAGTTCATTTTGGAGCACACAGGTAAGCCGCCTCCCCGAATTTCAATTTTCTTTTATACTAACATGTGGTTAATGATTCAGGCACCCAATCTGGAATTTAAACTATTACCGGATCATTTCAAGTATCACCGCCCATTCAAAGATAAATTCCATGCTGTTTGATTTTATTTATGAAAAAAAAAAAAAAAAAAAAAAAAAAAAAAAGATACTAAATTTATGAAAAAAAAAAAAAAAAAAAAAAAAAAAAACATGGCAGAATGATGGAGCTTCACAAAGGGCGTTTACTTGAAGCCCCACTACTGGGCAAAACTCTAGAAGCAGGAGGCATAGATGCGGAAGGCATCGGAGCAGAAGGCATCGAGGCGGAAGGCATCGGGGCGGAAGGTATCGGAGCGGGAGGCATCAAAGAAGAGGTCTCAATACTTGGCCAAACGCTGGATGAGCCCGGAAAAATGTGCCTCTGGAAGTAAGCCGCAAGCCTTTGACGGTCAGTTTGACGGTCACTTTGCATCCGACCATTGGATTCTTGTAGCTCATCAAGCTTCCTCTTCATACCCGTCGAATAGTTGTTGGCAAGCACGTGCAAACTTCTATTCTCGTACTTAAGCAGTTTGATCTCCTGCTTGAGACTTTCCACCTCTGCCATCAAAGATTCCACCTGACGGGAGCGGGCAAGCAGGCGTTGGCCCATGTTGGACACAGAACTCGCACACTGAACACTAAGTGCGAGGGATTCTTGAACGGCCAACTCATCGGACCGTCCTGACAGCAGCCTACTATCTTTTGGAGTAAGGAGGTTCCTAGCTACTATTGTAGCTGTTGTGGCGTCCTGCATCACGGAGTCTTCACCTGTAAGAAGACCGTTAGAAGATAAGAAAGAAGGGCGCCATACGTTACCTTGACGCGGCGCGCCCGTATCACTGCTAAGGCTCAATTCCAAGCTAAGGTTCGATGGGTTTGCCATTTTTCAAAAGTGTTCAAAGAGAGGGGCGGATGGAGTTAATTCTCAAAGGGCCGGAGTCGATTTTCAAGAATGGGAATTCTTCAGAGTGTGTTTGTTGTGGTGATAGATAGCTCTATAAAAGCCAAGGCGACGCGTCCACCGATTCAAGAAGCCGGAATTTCCGGCGTAATTTAGGCGACGCGTTCTCGGCTTTTCAGAAGACGCGTTCAACTTTGTCAAAAGATTTCTGACAAAGCTGAATACACGTGGAGGCCATCATCGCAACTACACATCTTTAGCCGACAAGCGCAAAGTTCGGCGACGCTTTCTCTGCTTTTCAGAAGACGTGTGCAGCTTTGTCAAAAGGAGCCGCATCTGCACTACCACGTGTCGTTCAGAAAGCGAAGGGGCGTCGTTCAGAAATCGAAGGGGCGCCTGCTCAGAAATCGAAGAGGCGTATTCAAAGATCGAAGAGGCGCCACTATTTCAAAAAGCCGGATTTGCGAGATCAAAACGTTTGTCGACAAGGGTAAAAAGTACCACCACTTGATATTATCTCTATATATGTCGACCTTCGTCTTTTATGGCAGGGCAAACCTGAAGAAAATGCCCAACTCTCCCTCACCTCTGAGGGCGCACTCCCAGCAAAGCCTTTCAAAATACTCAATTCTTTCTTCTTCCCCAAAGATGATACCAGATGCCTGGAGTACATATGACCCAGGAGGAAACGGCAGATTGAAGCATGTGCTGATTCATTCACCGCTTCTTTAAAGCAAAGGTATCTCATATCATCAAGGTCAAAAGCAAAAGTATCTCATATCATGCTCTTTCCCTGTCTTTTCCTTTGTCTTTGTTATTACTCGCATAGCAAAGTGAAAGAAGCAATCAGCCGGCACTTGGAGTCAGTCTTCTGTTCTGGAACCGACTGCCTGGAATCCATTCCTGATTGCTTACCTAGCGTTGCTCTCGAGTAGTCATCTTCAACGGTTGATACACTTCCAGAGAAGGGACCACTTCTGCAAAGGGGAGCAAGTAAGGCAAGGGAAAATGATACATTGAAGCATGTGGAGACAAACGTAGGCTGAGTTATCCTCCAACCCTTTTCAATACGAATTGGAAAGATTGAACAAAGAAACAGACCAAAGGAGTAAGCTCAGACCTTCGGGGGAGACCAAAAGAAGCCTGCTGCCCAGTTCATGAGTAGCACAAAGGAAAATCAACGATGGGAGCAGCGCAATTCAAGAGGAAGCCTGTGGAATCACAAAGATCAAAGCCTCAATGCAATTACCAAGGAGAAGATGGAATTTACACTCTATAACCAGATTTGCGTCTCTAAACTCTTCTCTTTGTTAATTACATTATGCCATGTTTAGTATGTTTAAATGCTTTTTGTGTGTTTACTTATGCTTTGTATGATTTTAAGCTTAAAACATTGAGGACAATGTTTGATTTAAGTGTGGGGGGGTAACTAATGTTGTTAATGCAAATTCGTGGGATTTTATCGCCCATAACTTCAAATGTTGTTCCTTACTGTTTTAAGGTGTTTTTAAGTTGTTTTAGAGTGTTTTAGTATGTTTTGTTTTTATAACTCCGAAAATACCATAAAAATTTGAAAAAATTGTTTTGAAAAGCCTAAAAAGAGTGTTTTGAGTCGTTTTTGTGTGTTTGTGTCTTAGGGTACCTTCCAACACAATGATAAGGATTTGGTTTATAATTGCATGACGGTTTGAAAGAGTTATAAACATAGAGAAAAGTTTGATTTACTCTTGGTATATGCTTGGTTATGGTTATAATGTATGACTTCACATGCAATCATAAAAGAAAAAAATTCGTTTTTGTAACATGCTTGAAGGAAGGAACTCAAACAAACGCTATAACCCTGAGAGACTTGAGCCTATAACGTTCTTTGGAGAGTATAATCTGTGATTTCTTGTTTTCTAAAGTCGTTGCATGATCTCATTATTCTTTGCTTGGTTACTACTTAGAAGGCGTTTCATCATATAGTTCCAAATGCTAGAACTCATGCCCATTTCATTCAAAGCATGTTATTGATTTGCATAACACATATTCAAGAAGAAGTTGTGTAGTGACCACCACCATAGCCAAATAGCCTTACTTCCCATACTTCGTATATGTTGTAAGTTTTAACCCCGTTGAGCCTCGTTTTGCCTTTATTCCTTGTTTACCCACATCACCCCTTACCTAGCTTAGAGTAGGACTTTCCTATACCCTTGTTCTTAAAGTTTAGTGAGCATGACTTAAATGAATTCCTTTTGAGTTACATTATGCAAGAAAATGAGTGTGGGGGAGTAAAAGTTTGTTCTTACGTTTATATGTATGTTTTGAGATTCAAAAGAAAAAGAAGAAAAGAAAAAAAAAAAAAAAAAAAAAAAAAAAAAAAAAGAGGAGTGAAAATAAGTAAGAATGAACTCACGAGCGTTGATGGTTGAAGAAAGGGTCCAAAAAGTTGAATATGGCCCTAAGTTTTGTGTGATTTTCCCTTGGGTGTTCAAAGTTGACTTCTGCGTTCTTAAGGGAATTCTAAGTGTCTAATTCAATACTTTGCTCACTATTGCTTTAAGAATGTTTGTTTATCCTTCACCTTTCATTGTTAGCCAATACCCTAGCCCCGTTACTACCCTTTGACTTCTATATTGAGTGTTATGTATTTCAATTGTGGAGTTTGAACTTGGTATGAGCTTATGGTGTCACTGGTTCTCGCGTCTAAGTAGTAGCATTCCATTCATGAGATCATATCTAAACATGCTTATTAACTCCAGAAAATGCTTTCCTTATTATAACATATGTGAGTGTTCGTCTACATGTTTACATCAATCTTCTCACATATACCTAGTGTAGGGTGTGTAGTCAGAAAATCTGTGTGAAAAACGAGAGTACATCTAGTAAGAAATTGAGGGAATTCTCTAAAGGCATGTTACTACATTTGAAATGTGTTTTAATTGCTTAATTGTGAACTAGTATGTGGTGACTATGATTAAGAATGTACTTAAGTGTAAAGATGGCTCAAATCTGTGAGAATAATGATTTTTAACTTGTCATGTGCATTGGAAGTCCCTGATACGATTGTTGGAAGGTGTAGGTTGTGTTTTGTTCTTTTTGTTTTGTTTTTCTGTTTTGCTCGAGGACTAGCAAAAGCTAAGTGTGGGGGTATTTGATAGGAGCATATTTATGCGACTTAAATGGCTTGTTCTCGTACATTTACGTTATGTTTCTTTAGTTATTTTAGTACTTTAAGCTATTTTCGTGTGTTTGTAGGTCCAAAGGGCTAAAGGAGCAAAAAGATGCATTTTGGAGACTTTTGGAGCACTTTTGGGCTAAGGACGGATAGCTTATGCTTGAAGCCAAAGTGTTGGACGAAATTAAAGACCTAATTGGAGCCAAAGTGTTGGAACCTTGTTCTCTTTAGTTTTAGGACATTTAAACCTTTCCTAATCCCAATCATGCCATGCATAACACACATCCATTCTAACACATTGTCATTGCACATGCATTTCCTTCATTAGTTAACCCACATGCACTTATCACTTATCATCACCACATATCATATCACTTAATCACTTATCACTTATCATCACCACTTAACCACTTATCATATCATAACCACATATCATATCACTTATCACTTATCACTTAACATAACATCCACCTACTTCACCTACAACATCCACTTCACCTACAACATCCACCTACTTCACCTACAACATCCACCCACTTCACCTACAACATCCACCCACTTCACCTACAACATCCACCTACTTCACCTACAACATCCACCTACTTCACCTACAAATGACATAGCCATATGTTCCCTCCACTACTCCTATAAATATCCTTGCATTCATTCATTCAATTCACATCTCATTCCATTTCACAACACAACACCCCTCAAACACTTCCTTAGAATCCAAACCATCTTTCCATTTCCACCATTCCTCATCCATTTCCATAATTCCCCAAACCTCACCTTAGACCTTGTGCTACAACAACGAGGAAGATAAGAGGGCCTAAACGTTCATACAATTCAAGTTTGAGTTGTTGGAATGTTTAGGTGTTTCTTTGATTTCAAAGTTTAAATTCAATTCTCTTTGTTTTGTACGTATGAGGAATGGAAGAGAAGAGTGCCTAAACGTTCATACAATTCAAGTTTGAGTTGTTGGAATGTTTAGGTGTTTCTTTGATTTCAAAGTAATGAGGAACTAATCCCCCTTTAGCTAGGGGGTGATTCGAAACTATGTTTATATTTGCAATATGAATTGATTACTTTTGGTTGGAATTTCATAAGTTGTGGATTCAATTCGTTTAACTGTTTGATTGATAACTTATTTATGTATGTTCATTGAGATTGCAAGCTTAATTTTCATGCATGAATATGAAGCTAGAATATAAGTGAGTTTCACCTAATCGTTATGAACTTATATTCACAAGTAGTGGAGGTTGCTTATAAACAATCGCGTTAAACGAATTCTTGGCATAAGTTTCATGCGTATTCCATAGTAACGAATGCCTCGTCAACACTTCTAATTTTCATTGAACTTAATGATCTTTGTTGAATGTCTCTATCATTCCTATTCCATAGTTAGGGACTTTGATTAAGAATAATTTGGTTGTAATGCGTATTCCATTCAATCCAATGAATTTAGGGAAATCTGAAAGTTAATTTAAGCGGACCTAATTAACTTGGAGCATTGAGTTTCATAATTTATCGAAAGACCAACTGAGAATCAATCTTGTATGCAAGTATAACATGTGTGGAGAAGAACCCCTTAGCTAGCCTTCATTCCATTTATTCCATCATCCATATTCACATTTACATTCTGCTTAGTTTATTAACTTGTTTTGTTATTTCAATTTTCGTCAAATCAAAACTCTTCCCCCCTTTTTCCTTATTGTTCAATTTAGTTTATGTTTTAAAGCATTTTGAGTCTTTGGTTTGTCTTAGTGATTTAAAGTTTAGTTTTGCATTCTTTGAGTCTAGTATAGTGTTTTAAACTTTATTTTACGTTTTTTTAGTCAAATCCAAGTGATTAACAATCCCTCCTAATCCCCGGTCCAGAACGATCCCTACTTATACTTATACTACAATTGTCAAAAAGAGGGTTTAATTTATGCGCGTATAATTCTCGCATCAGAACCCTAGAACACGGTGATACCTTTTGTTAAGTGGTTTGACTTGGGGTGTAATTTTCTCCGATGTGATCACAAAGGCTTTAGCTAGTTTTGGGACTTAATAAGGTACTATTCTTACTCCACTAGCACTTTGCAACAATTTTAGAGCAGTTTTGACCTTGTGACACTTGGGTTTATCGAGTTGCAGATTTGGCCGGACTATCGAAGAATTTTCTGACCATATACTGTTGGTTTTAGGACTCTAAATAGGTAAGAACATGTTCTACTCATTTAGAGCTTCATTTTGATATAATTTTCATGAAATTTGGTTGAAAAACGAAAAAGATATTAAGGTTTAAAAAAATTTCAGTTTCTGGCGACGCAGATGACGGCCGGCGACGGAATCCGACGAACCACTGGAGAGGACAGAGCATATTCTGTCAACTTTGACAGAATATTCTTAACGACGTCAGGTATATTTAACGGAATATCTTATTATTTAACGGCATATCCTATTATTTAATGGCATATTCCTTAACGGCGTTAGGGTTATCGTCAGCGTGTTAGGCACGTGACCGCGAGTGGCCGGCGCGTATGGCAATGCCTTGGCAGGTGCGTGGGGGCGTGTGGGACGTTGGAAAATCATTCTAAAAATATGGGGATGCTCGGGGTGTTGAGTAGGCCACAATAGTATATTCAAACACCACAATTGAGCAACGTATGAGAAGTTATTTCATAGTGATGGTTATATGCTTAAAAATAACATTAAAATAGTTGTTTCACATATAGGTGAAACGTTTCCAGAGGACGAGTGCAGCCAAGCAAGACTTGGGGGTTACGACCCGGCTACATACCAGTGAGTGGCCTTTTGGGTTATATATATATATATATATATATATATATACACACACACACATATATATACACACACACACTTATATATGCCTTATGTTTCCCAAAAACTATTTAAATGGTTTTTACGTTTTAAATGCCATGTCGTATACATTACATATTAGAATATGCTTTAATATAGCTATGCATATTACTGCTCGACGCTGTGGACGCTTAAGTAAGCTTCAGGTGAGTATATAGCGATGGTTGTCATGGTAGTGTGTATGATTATGATGAGTTGCTTTCAGTGATTTATATCTTGCACCTCGGTGTTAGTGCTCCTCCCGAAGGTAGGGCCTAGCTTTCACGTGACCATTCACCTCCCACACCATATGCTTACCTTAGATCCAAGGCAGGTACTAGTCTATCATACAGACCACATTAGGTGGTTCCAACTCGTAGGTAACTTGCAATACTTCGCAAAGCCTTCACGTGATCGTAGCACTTGAGCGTACTTATTTACACCTAGCCTATCGTACAGACCATATAGGTGGTTCCGACTCGTGTGCATGATTTGATTTGATTGTTAAGTTATATATTCAGCCGTACAGGTCACGTTAGGTGACTCTGGCTGATATGTCACTTTATATTAGTGCAATTCACCTGGCTTACTTATTCATGGTTGAGATGATTGTCACGGCATATACATGGTTTGGTTATTCTCGAATATAGTTTTCGTATATGTTTATAGTATTATTTTTTGGGAAACTTATACGGGTTTTACAGTGAGGGGTTATTACATTTGAAAAGATAAATGGTTTTGAAAGTTTTGCTTTTGCCCACTCACACTTTCTGTTTTACGCCCCTCTAAATGCTAGATAAAAGTTCGTGTCGGTGGCTCACGAGGACTTAACGGCGGTTCTGACAGACATTCACTAATGTAGGGTTTCTTTTATGATTTGTATAATTAGTAGTTAAACTTCTGAACTACATTCTGATACTTACGCTCTGGTTATGCATGTCTTTTACTCTAAATGTTTTCACTCGCACTGATATGTTTGTCTAGTGTAATTAGTTAGCAAGTTTTTATTTATCCGTATTTTCATATCACGTTCACTTCCGCACAACGCACATGGCTACGTCACCCTCACGTGATGGCCAGCATGCCTCGATTGGGGTCGGGGTGTGTCAGTTTAGTATCAGAGCCTAGGTTTGGTAATCCTACATTATTTTGTGAGTATTCTAATTATTTTGATGTTTTATGTCAGAACTATGCCGCCTCGTAGAGAGCCCCGCACTTCGTCTGAGTCTAATTTCCCCGATATTACTTAACTTGGGGTGTGTCAGTATATAATTTGAAGTTGAGTAACTTTGTTGGTACTGAGAGGCCTGAGGGAGCTGAGCATTGGCTCAATCATGTCGAGAAAACTTCTCAAGTGATGTAGATGCAGGGAAATTTCCCTGAGGATAGGTGGGTTGAGACGACTACCTAGTTTTTAAGTGTGGAGCCTGCATCCTGGTGGAGGCATGAATCTTTTCAGTTGACACCAGAGGAAGTTGTAGATTGGGAGATTTTTATGCAGTTATTTCAGAAAAGATTTGTACCCCCAGCGCATATAGACAGTAAGAAGCAAGAATTTATGCATTTAAAGCAAGGGAAGATGTTAGCTAATGAGTATCATCGAAAGTTTACTGATTTGTCTCGTTATTGTCCGGAGATTGCTAAGAATCCCGTAGAGATGTTTCTACATTTTAAGTTGGGTACTAGAAAGAAATGGCGCTCAATGGTGACTACAACTCCCTGTTTGACATACCAGAAGTTTTATGAGATTTTATTGAGGATTGAGGATTCTGAAAATATGCCCAATGACAGTGATGTAAAGGAAGAAAAAGATAATAGCCACAAGAAAAATGATAGTAAAGATAAAGGTCAGTCATCTCTGGGACCTCGCAAGACGCAAAGTTTTAAGAGAGGTGGTACTAGTTCTAGTTCTTTTAGTGGGGATTTGAGTGCCACTGCGCAGTGGATGGGCGGCCGTTTAGGCGATTCCCGCTTTCAGGGATAAAGAAGTTCTATTAGTTATGGTGGTCTATTTTGCCATAGATGTAACAGTCGACATTTTGGGGAGTGCATGCAAGGTAACAGATGATGTTTTACTTGCGGCCAGATGGGGCATCAGGCTATTCAGTGCCCACAGAACCAGCAGAAATCCCAACCATCTACCTTGTCACCACCAGTTCTTATCCAGTAGATTCCAGGGTCTAGTGGTTATAACCAGACGGGTTATGGTGAAGCATATCATTATCAGGGAGATATAGCCCCATATTCTGGATGACTGTATCAGTACCCATACGATCCGTATCAGTACCTATATGATCTGTATCAACAGAGCAGTTACGATCAGTATTTAGGAAGTTACACACCATATCCGTTGTATCTAGTTGGTAGATCACAGTGGAATTCCGAGGGATCGTCCCAGAATGTTGAAGTTGCTTCTAACAGTGCCAGATCATAAAGGCAGCTTAACCAGCCTGGTCAGGGACATGGAAACCAAGGTAATAGAGGTCGTGGAGGACGACAGCAGACACAGGGCCATGTTCATCATATTACTCTGCAAGATGCTCAGAATAATCCTGATCTGATTATGGATACGTTATATATTCTTGGCTATTTTGCTAGAGCATTGATTGATTATGGTGCCACACATTATGTTATTTCTTCCACGTTTGCTCATACGACATAACCACACCCCAAACCTCTCAGTTATGAGTTAGAGTTTTCGATGCCTAGAGGTGAGACATGTTATGTTAGCTGGGTATATCAAGCGTGCCTTGTTTTAGTAGAAGATGTCGCGTTGCCAGCTAATCTTGTTCCACTGGATATTGTTGATTTTGATGTTATTCTGGCCATGGATTGGTTATACTACAATCGTGCTCAGTTAAATTGTTATGAGAAAACAGTTACTTTCCATCGTCCAGTCTTGTCTATGGTTACATTCGTGGGCGAGCAAGGTAGACTGAGACACGACATTATCTCTACCGTGAAAGCTGGAAAGTTGTTGAGGAAAGGTTGTCAGGGGTATTTGGCTCACATAGTATTGAATGAAGATACTCATGTTCGAGTAGAGGATGTTCGAGTAGTTAGGCATCTCCCTGATGTGTTTCCCAAGGATTTACCTCGATTACCACCAGACAGAGAAGTTGAGTTCACCATTAATTTACTTCCAAGTATTGATCCTATTTCCATAACTCCGTACCACATGGCTCCTGCTAAGTTAAGGGAATTGAAAGCCTAGTTGCAGGAATTGGTTGATAAAGGTTTTATTTAGCCTAGTACTTCACCTTGGGGAGCTCCAATTTTATTTGTTCAGAAAAAAGACGGGAATTTGAGGTTGTGTATTGATTATCGACAACTAAATCGGGTAACGATTAAAAACTGTTATCCGTTGTCACGTATAGATGATTTATTTGATCAGATTCGAGGTGCCTGCGTGTTTTCCAAGATTGATTTGAGGTCTAGATATTATCAATTAAAAATCAAAAGTGAAGATGTTCCTAAAATGACTTTTAGGACTCGGTATGGTCATTATGAGTTCCTCTTAATGCCATTTAGATTAACTCATGAACATGTAGCTTTTATGGATCTGATGAATCGGGTATTCAAACCATAACTTGACAGGTTCGTCATTGTTTTTATCGATGACATCTTGGTGTATTCCAAGTCTAAGGCAAAGCACGTTCGACATCTCACTTTGATTTTGAAGAAATTGAGAGAACATCAATTGTATGCTAAGTTTAGCAAAAGCCAATTTTGGTTAGATCAAGTGGCATTTTTGGGGCATGTAATATCGGCCCAAGGTATTCAAGTGGACCCTCAAAAAGTAGATGCCGTTGAAAATTGGGAACAACCATGAGCTGTCACTGAGGTACGAAGTTTTCTGGGCTTGGCAGTTTATTATAGACGGTTTGTTAAAGATTTCTCAATTATAGCATTACCACTGACGAAGTTGATGAGGAAAGATGTTAAATTTGAGTAGGACATTGTGAATGGAGTTTCCAACAGCTTAAGTATTGTCTCACTCATGCACCTGTTTTGGCATTTCCAGACGACAGTGGTAACTTTGAGATTTATAGTGATGCTTCCTTGAATGGATTAGCTTGTGTGTGATGTAGCATGGTAGGGTGATTTCTTATACTTCGCGACAGTTGAAGCCCCATGAGATAAACTACCTTACCCATGATCTCAAGCTAACAGCCATCATTTTCGCCCTAAAGATTTGGAGACATTACTTAGATGGAGAAAAGTGCAAGATTTTCACAACTCATAAAAGTCTCCAGTACTTATTCACCCAGAAAGATCTTAACCTTCGATAGCAAAGATGGATAGAATTACTCAGTGATTATGATTGCACGATTGAGTATCATCCTGGTCGTGCAAATGTTGTGGCAAATGCACTTAGTAGGAAATCCCAAGGCCGAATTAATATTTTACATGATTGCCATATTCCTCTTCTCATAAATTTAAGGTCTATTGGAGTGAACTTAGGGGTGGAAGATCAAGAAGAAGTTTTACTTGCTAACTTTCAAGTCATGCCGATTTTGATTGATCGTGTACTTAAGGCTCAGGTAAATAATGGAGAAATTCAGGAAATAATTAAAGCAGTGTCACGGGGGAAAAGAAATATCTTAGAATTCGAGAATCTAATGGCATGCTTATGCAGGAAAAACGGATGTACGTGCTGAATATTGTTGAACTAAAGAAAGATATCCTTGATGAAGCACATATATCGGCCTATGTGATGCATCCTAGGAGTACCAAGATGTATCACACTATTTGACCTTTCTACTATTGGCTTAGCATGAAAAGAGAAATTGCTGAATATGTGAGTCAATGTGCAATTTGTCAGCAGGTTAAAGTAGAGCGAAAGAAGCATTTTGGCTTAATGCAGCCATTTCCCGTTCCCTTGTGGAAATGGGAAAATATTACCATGGATTTCGTGTACAAGTTTCCCCATACGCGAAATGGATATGATGGTATATGGGTGATAGTGGATTGGCTTACTAAGTCAGCACACTTCGTACCAGTTTGGGAAAACTATTTCTTAAGCTGATTAGCTGAGTTATTGATCTTAGGAATTGTTAAATACCACGGGGTTCCAGTTAATATCATTTCTAATCGGGATCCTAAGTTTACCTCTATGTTTTGGGTGGCATTTCAGGAGGCACTTGGTTCGAGATTGCTTTATAGTACGGCATATCACCCCCAAACTGACAGATAATCCGAGAGAACTATCCAGACATTAAAGGATATGCTGAGATCTTCGGTAGTACAGTTTGGTGACGTTTGGCATAAGTGTTTAGATTTGATAGAGTTTGCTTATAATAATAGATATCATTCTAGCATCAGGAGGCACTCTATGGAAAATCATGTCATACTCCTCTATGTTGGTCAGAAATTGGTGAGAGGGCACTAATAAACCCAGAGATCGTTGATGAGACTACCCAGACTATTCAGATAATTAAAGCTAACCTGAAAACGACCCATGATCAATAGAAGAGTTTAGCTGATAGGCACGCTACTGACAGGGTATACACAGTTGGAGATTGGGTAGTTTGAAATTATCCCCATGAAAAGGCGTAGTGTGGTTTGGTGAGAAGGGTAAGCTAAGTCCTCACTACATCAAACCTTACCAAATCACTACGCAAGTCTGTGAAGAACAAAACTATGCGCATAGTGAAAGTTCTGTGGAGGAACCACTCGATAGAAAAGCCACCTAGGAGATAGAAGATCGTATGCGAGATATGTATCCACGCTTGTTTTATGGATATTAGTAGTGTTATGTTAATGTATGAAATTTCGAGGATGAAATTTTCTTAAGGGGGTAGGTTGTGACGACCCGTCCTGAATTATAATATATTTTATCCTCAAGTGCCCTGAAATGACTATTTTGCCCTTGTGGGCCTTGTGATGTGGATGTATGTATATAGTCTTCAATCATTTTTCCATTGACGTGAGTAAGTGGTATTCGACGTTATGAGAACATGGATGCAAATTAGGGCCGAGTCGGGTACGTAATAGAGATGTTGTAAAGGAATAAAGGAATTGGGTTGGGTTTAATTGCATGAATCCAAAGCATGTGGCCCAATCAGGGCTTGAGGCCATTTTAATATGGCCAACCCGTGGCCACACACACACGTACACGTGCAACTTGCATCTTCTCACTTTTTCTCGAATTTTCTTCCCCGTTTGTACAACCAAAAGCATTCACCCTCAAACTAAACCAAAACTTTACGGATCGAACTTGGTGTTTCCAGTTTCTTACTCTTCTCAAACCTTAGAACATGGTGATACCTTTTGTTAAGTGGTTTAACTTCGAAAACCCAAGACTCCATAAGCTCCGACAAGGGGTGTAATTTTCTCCGACATGATCGCTAAGGTTTTAGCTAGTTTTGGGACTTAATAAGGTACTATTCTTGCTCCACTAGCACTTTGGAACAATTTTAGAGAAATTTTGACGTTGGGACACTTGGGTTTATCGAGTTGTAGATTTGGCCGAACTATCGAAGAATTTTCCGACCATATACTGTTGGTTTTAAGACTCTAAATAGGTAAAAACATGTTCTACTCATTTAGAGTTTCATTTTGGTATAATTTTCATGAAATTTTCTTGAAAAACGAAGAAGATATTAAGGTTTAAGAATTTTCCAGTTTCCGGCGACGCAGATGGCGGCGGGCGACGAAATCTAATGAACCACCGGAGAAGACAGAGCATATTCCGTCAACTTTGACGGAATATTCTTAACGGCATAAGGTATATTTAATAGAATATCCTATTATTTAACAGCATATTCCCTAACGGCGTTAGGGTTACCGTCAATGTGCCAGGCACGTGACCGCAAATGGCCGGCGCGTGGGGACGCATGGGATGTTGGAAATTATTCTAAAAATATGGGGATGCTCGGGGTGTTGAGTAGGCCACGATAGTATATTCAAACACCCCAATTGAGCAACGTATGAGAAGTTATTTCATAGTGATGGTTATGTGCTTAAAAAAAACATTAAAATAGTTGTTTCACATATAGGTAAGACGTTTCCAGAGGACGAGCACAGCTAAGCGAAACTTAGGGGTTACGACCCGGCTACATACTAGTGAGTGGGCTTTTGGGTTATATATATATATATATATATATATATGTATGTATGTATATATATATATATATATATATGTATGTATATATATACACACACACACATATATATATGCCTTATGTTTCCCATAAACTGTTTAAATGGTTTTTACGTTTTAAATGCCATGTCATATGCATTACATATTAGAATATGCTTTAATATAGTTATGCATATTACGGCTTGATGTTGTGGATGCTCAGGTAAGCTTCAGGTGAGTATATAACAATGGTTTTGATGGTAGTGTGTATGATTATGATGAGTTACTTTCAGTGATTTCTATCCTGCACCCCGGTGTTAGTGCTCTACTTGAGGGTAGCGCCTAGCCTTCACGTGATCGTTCATCTCCCACACCATACGCTCACCTTGGATCCAAGACAGGTGCCAGCCTGTCGTGCATACCATATTAGGTAGTTCCGACTTGTAGGTGACTTGCGATACTTCGCACGGCCTTCACGTGATCGTAGCACTTGAGCGTACTTAGTTACACCTAGTCTGTCATAGAGACCACATAGGTGGTTCCGACTCGTGTGTAGGATTTGATTTGATTTGATTTGATTGTTGAGTTATAGATTTAACCATACAAGTCACGTTAGGTGACTCTGGCTGATATGTCACTTTATATTAGTGCAATTCACTTGGCTTACTTATTCATGGTTGAGATGATTATCACAGTATATACACGGTTTGGTTATTCTCGAGTATAGTTTTCATATATGTTTACAGTATTATTTTCTACGAAACTTAAATGGGTTTTACAGTGAGGGGTTATTAGTGCAATTCACCTATCTTACTTATTCATGGTTGAGATGATTATCACGGTATATACATGGTTTGGTTATTCTCGAGTATAGTTTTCGTATATGTTTACAGTATTATTTTCTACGAAACTTAAATGGGTTTTACAGTGAGAGGTTATTACATTTGAAAAGATAAATGGTTTTGAAAGTTTTGTTTTTGCCCACTCACACTTTCTGTTTTACGCCCCTCCAGGTTCTAGATAGAAGTTCGTGTCGGTGGCTCACGAGGACTTCACAGCGGTTTTGACAGACATTCACCAGTGTAGGGTTTGTTTTATGATCTGTATAATTAGTAATTAAACTTCTGGACTGCATTCTGATACCTACGCTCTGGTTACATGTGTCTTTTACTTTAAACATTTTCACTTGCATTGATATGTTAGTCTAGTGTAATTAGTTAGCAAGTTTTTATTTGTCCGTATTTTCATATCACGTTCACTTCCGCACAGCGCACATGGCTACATCACCCTCACTTGACGGCCAGCATGCCTCGATTAGGGTCGAGGTGTGTCATAATTACTAAATTGCCCATATTTTTTATTTGAGTTCAGTTTTTGTGAGGTGGTTAAAATGGTAAATTTTGGATTTTGGGTTGTTAACCAAGGTTTTATTAATAGGTAGGTTAGATTAATAACTAGGAAGTCGGCACATGCTCTGCATGTTTTTTGCTAAAGAAATAACATGCGGGGAAAAATACCAAAACTCCCAAACCGAACTGAAAATGTCCCGAACTCAAACTAAAAGCATCCTGAACCAAAAATCCTGAAGTGTTCGGTACCCAATCCTGAAAAGTTTGATACAAAATTCGGGATCCCATATGCTTTCGTTTGGTAATGCCGAACCGAACCAATAAATATTTTAATATAATTTATATATGATTGAATTCATAATAGCCATTGGATTTAATTAAGATTGAATCTCAACCGTTTGTTTAAAAGTTAACTCTCTCTCACCTCACTTCCTCATAGACCTCAGATGCTCAACTCTTTCTCAATCTTCAAAGTTGTCTCGAGCAGGGATGACAACGGTTCGGTTTGGGGACGGAAATGCTATATCCATCCCCATAACCATGAAATTTACCATATCCATTACCATAAATTAACCGTTAGGGAATATCCATAACCATACCCACTGGGTAACGGATCTTGCATCAGTTAATTGTTATATCCATCTTCATCAAAAACAAAAAATTATATTCATCCAATTGACGCACAATAATTTAGTAGATATTAATTTCATCATTATAAAAAATATAACAATAGATGAATTTTGTAAAGTATAAAAATAAGAGTATTGAATAAAACATTGATGATGTTGACCGTTGATATCTCCCACTACTAAATTAAACAGTTTGCGCAACAAGTGAGACTTTGTCGCGCAAAGCATTTTTAGGTCACACAAAAACTATGGCGACGCACAAATTGTCAAGCAGAATTTGTCGCACAAAGGTCGTGAAAAAAGACCTTGCGCAACGAATACGTCAGTATTTCTCTAATGTCACCTTGCGCAAAGGTCACGAAAAAAGACCTTGCATGACGAATCATAATTAAGTTCGGCATATTCTTTAGCCGAACTTTTGTCAACAAACAAGGGCAAACGCTTACGTCGGTATTTCTCTAATGTCACCACAGCTTTCTTCATTTTTTTTTCCTACCATAAATATTTAAAACGTAATATAACCTATTAAAACAACAATTTCAACCATATCAATTGTAAAACAATTAAGTCAACAATAATTTATTTTTACTTTTCCCCTTAAGAGAGCCTTCTCCATCCAAACCTTTCATTTACTCTGAAACTGAATTAGCCATCATTTGATATAAAACCCTTGCAAAATAGAATTCTGAAATCGTGTTTATATAAAACTCCACACACTTTGCACGATCAATGGTTCGTCGCGCAAGGTTCTCATAACTGCCCGTTATAAATGTTAGCGTTTAATGCTTGGTTGACCAGTCATACTATATCTTCAAAACCCTTTGCGCGACGAATAGTAATTGTCGTCGCGTAAATTCTTGCATGACAAACAGCAATAAATAAAACCTTAAATAAATTGATTTAATCCATTCAATTATTTAAAAACCCATACATGAATTAAACCCTAATTAAGTCCAAATACATAACTTTAAAAAATAAAAAAAAATAAAAAATAAAAAATAAAAAACCTTAAATTTAAATATTGTCATACAAAACATAAATTTAAAACTACTATTTCGATGGTCCTCCATTCCGTTGGACTTCATAATGCCACCTATTGTATCCTCCCTCCAGCGCATCGTTCATCAACTGTTCATTCGTATCATCATCAAGAGTATACTTACATTGCTACACATATATGCAAATAATTAATTCCAACATATAATAAAAAATTTCACAAAATTATTTATTGATCCATCAACAATATACTTACTAATAATGGGACAATTGTCGTATTGGGCACCGTCGTTTTCGCATTCTTGGGCACATCTTTCCAAGAACGTCACTCAACAATAGGACAATTGTTCTCCATGGCTACAGCAATCGCATGCGCGAACTAAAAATGCTACCTCAAATCATTCCGGTCGGCATCGGTCACACTGTGATCCTTGTTTTTATCCTCTATCTCACCACGAACAAAATTGTGATGAATAAGGAGAATAGAATTGTGAAGAATAAGGATAGCAGAAGTACATATTTATAGGAAAGATGAGGCCTTTGCGCGATGAATTCTTCATCGCTCAAACATTTGTACTAAATGCAATATTGATTCTTGATTCACCTGCAGTGAATGGTCGAAGTTAAAGTTGGCAAGAACTTTCGCAATGAAATCTTTGTCACGTAAGGTTCTTGCGCCAACTCGCGCCAAAGTAATCTCCCACGTATTTTTCTTATTGACTTTATGCGACTACAAGGCTTATTCGTCATGTAAAGTTGTCTTGCGCAATGAAGTTTTTCATTGCGCAATTTTTTTTTCTTTCCTCTCTGTTTTGCGCGACGACATTTTGTGTTTGTCGCGCAAGGTGCTCTTGTGCGATGAAATTTGTTTCGTCGCGCAAGTTGTTTTTTCTACTAGTGTCTTATAAGCATAACATTTTGTGCATAATGAATATAGCGTAGCATTTGATGCACAATGAACATAGCATAGGATTTGGTGAATACTATTATATTATATATTAAATATCTTAAATGCGGTGAATAATGAATATGGTAATTATGATATAAGTTCACTCAATATAAATATATATATATATATATATATAATACTACTATATAGTATAAAAGTTATACTATATATATTATATATATTATTCGATTCGGATTAGGATTCGGAGACGGATATGGATTGGTGACCCCTATAACCATATCCAATACCATAACCAAATAAAGTTCACAGTTTTTTCTCATAATATACCCGAATTTTCATACCCAAATCCGCTCCATTCGGACGGTTATCTACGGTAATCAGGTTTAATGGTTTGAATTGTAATCCCTAGTCTCGAGTCTCAACCCATCATCCTCTATATCCTCTCTAAGTCATTGCCGTCACCACCCACCACTACATTTCTCCCTCTTGAACCTTTCCAGTGTCGTAACAACTATAGAGGCACGCATCTTTGACTTTCTCCTTCTCGACCCTCTCCGTTTCTTTGCTCCTCTCAAGCATAACTCCCAACGACCCATTCCTCTTATCAACTCATCGTCAACCACAATCCTCTCTGCTCTATATTCAACATTCAAGACATCCAGGCAAGCAATTTCATATTTATAAAAATGAGTTAGGGGTTTATAATTTAGGGCTTTTGAATTAGGGTTTGAATGAGAGATTTACAAATTGGGGATTTGGGATTAATTTTCTATTTAGGATATTGAATTTCGTAGTTACAATTTCTGCAATTAGATGTTGAATTTCTAAGTGTGATATTGTCGTTTCATATTGTTGACCCTAAAAACTACCTAGCCTATATGGCACGCAAGCCGCTACGCCAATCAATTATGTGTGGGGTGTGCCAACTCATTGGCACCTAGCCTATGTGGCACGCAGGTCGAGTAACTAATAACCTAACTACGTCATTCGGTTGTGTGTAGGGCGTACCAACTCATCGACCGAGTTTGGCCGGGGTGTAAAATATGTTGATGTAGCGTTGGGCGCACTGCTGACTTCTTGATCTCACAACTGCGACCGAGGAAGGAACACGTCTCGGCCTTCGGGTTGTAGAGCCTGAAGACAAGGCTGCCAGTTCTGCGAAGTTCAATATTAAATTCGCTTTCAGTATGCCGAATGTAGTAACCTGATGACACCTTCCTTCATCGAGAAGGCTGATGAGATGACCTCTTCCAACAAGGACTTATATATCCTTGTCAACCGAGACTTGGATAATAACCAGTCGGTCTTGAAGCAGTGTTATTTATCCAAACTGAAAGTGCTCCTCAGTCGGCTGATTCTACGGCTTCAATGCTATTTATCCAAACTAAAGATGTTGCCGGTTACCTTCACAGTGTTGTTTATCCAAATTGAAGATATGATGACGGGAAGAAAAGGAAGGGAAAAATCTCAAAGTTGTTGAGAAGCTTTGTGCATGGCAATTTTTGTGTTGATTTGAAAGGAGCCTTGAATGTTGTCCGCGGCTTTGTATTTATAGGAATGAACTGCCTCACCCTCAAGTTGTAGCCACTGCACACGATTCTTGGAATATTACTCTAGGTAGAATGATCGTCACTTAGTCTTGCTTATTATCCTATGCGCGCAATTGCATTAGGATAATTGTCCCTTCATCTCTCGTCGACCAACTGGAAATCATCACATGCATCATGCTAGAATCATAAATTGCATGGAACCATGGATAATCATTATCATCACCTCCGCACGTAAAATCCTAATAGAACTCATCTTTATCTGCCACATGCAAAATTAAAGGCCACCACCTAATCATCCATTGCTAGTGACAATCCACGTGCATAGCAAGTTTGTTAGTCTTTGACTAATCCCAAAAGCCATTCTAACCACATCACCATTTCAATTTCATCTTTATCGCATACATGCATATCTGGCAACCAGGCTAGACTGATTCAAACCACACGTCCACACACCAAACATCACAAATCAGTTTGAACCATTTTGCTTGTTTCCATCCCATTTATTTTGTATAAGAAAATATTAAGATAATTCATTATCAAAATTATCTTCACTTTTTCATCTGACGATGTGAAGCTATGCTCACTCAACAGCCCTGATCGCACTAGCCGATGGTGTAAATTTGGGTCCATACACATAAATTGGAAATTATACCCAAATCGTATTGAATCCCAAAATTTGAGAATACCGAAATTTCAGTTCGGTTTTAGTTTTCAAAATCCTGTCCTAAAAATGATTGATTCAGGATTTAGGTTATCATTTTTGGATCGGGATCCCAATCTGGACCACCCCTAGAAAAAAGTAGTGGTTAGGGTTGTGGATGACAAGAAAGATTCTCTTAAGAAATTTATTTTCATTTAATTAAAATAAAATAAATAATGGTATGTTTGTAGTTTCATCCTCTTTGGATGACAAGGAATATCAATAATAGTATTTAAAGTAAAATAAATACGGCTATGTTTGTTTTTTCATCCTCATTGGATGACAAGAGAAATTTTTTTGGGTACTAGGAGAAGGTGAGAGAGAGAGAGTGGTGAGGAAGAAGGAAGCGAGTGTTGGGTGATAGGAGCATATTTATGCGACTTAGTTAGCTTGTTTCTTTTCATTTAGTAAGTTAGTTTCTATTTATTATAGTGATTTAAGCTATTTTCGTGTGTTTGTAGGTTTAAAGGGCAAAAGAGGCAAGAAAGTGCATTTTGGTGCATTTTAGAGCAATTTTAGAGCAATTTTGGGTTGGAATGGATAGCTTGCATATGGAGCAAGATGGATGGACGAATTTGAAGTTCAAGATAGGCTAAGAATATGCTTAACATCTGGAAGAATTAAATCAAAGACTTGGAAGATAAGGAATCAGCTAAGAAGAAGGAAACATTATCCAAATTACCTTATCTTATCCAAACCTTATCCAACCTTATCTTATCTTATCCTAGCCTAATATTATTCCACCTTAATTCCAACTGCAAAGAGGACTTAATTTCATATTGAATCACCTAAATATCAGGTTCTAGAAGCTCTATCCTTTTCCTACATTTATGCCGCACCCTCTCCCTATTCTCTTTGGTTTCTTCCATGCACTTAACCCTAACTTTTTCCCCCTACAACTCTACTGTGTCTATCCTTGTCCTCCAAGGCTTTGTGTTATGAAACCCTAGCATATAAATACATAAATCTACCGCAGAAAAGGGAAGACCACACACAAGAGAGAAAATCAGAAAATTCAATTTGTGCCGCAGTAAGGAAGGAAGCAGAAGAAGGGATTTTGAGCCATGACCTACAATCCAAAGCCTTTGGGATCACTGGAGTGTCTAGGGTGCTTTCTATCCTTAGTTTTAGTTTCGATGTTTATTTTAGATTGCTTTTCAATTATGATGAACATGTTGAACTAATTTCTTTTTAGCTAGAGGTGAATTCGAAGCCATGGACATATGTTTTATATGAATTGATTACATCCAATTATTGTTTCGTAAAACATGAATGCGATTTACTTATTTGTTTGATTGATAACTTATTCTTGTATATTGATTAAGGGTGCACACTTAGGTTGCATGCATGAATTTGATGCTAAAATATAAGGGAATTTCACCTAATAGTTATGAACTTATATTTACAAGTAGTGGAGGTTGCTAGTCACAATCGTGTTAAGTAAATCCATGGCGGGAGTATCATACAGTTCATAGTTACGAATGCCTTGTCAATGCTTATGATTTTCACAAAGCTTAATGATCTTTGATTGTATCTCTACTATGTTGTTCATGTAGGGAACTTGATAAGAATAATTTGGTTGATGATGCGTATTCCATCCAATTCAATGAATTTAAGAAAATCTGAAAGTTAATTTGTGCTTCTCACGATTAATTTGGGGCATTGTCATTCATGGTTTAAAGGAATAATAATTGGAAATCAATTTGTGTTGCATATGGTTCATGTGTGGAGAAGGACCCTCTAACTTGCCTTTCACCCTTAAAACACCCAATTTCGTGTCTAGCCTGTTTAGTTTATGCAATCTGTTTAGTTTAATTAATTTCGTCCAAATCAATCCCCCCCCTTTAATTAAGTGTGTTAGATTAGTTAGAAACGTGTTCAAATCTGTCTAATTTAGTATTTTGAGTCTTTTTAGTTCAATTTTCATTCAAATCACTTTCTAGTACATGTTTTGAGTCAATTTAACTCAGTTTGTGTGTTTTGAGTCATTCTAGTCAGTTTTGAGTAATTAGAGTCTAGTTTTCTGTTTTAGAGTCTAGTTTAGTGTTTTAGAGTTTAAATTGTATAGATTAGCATTCCTTTTAATCCCCGGCCTAGAACGATCCTTACCTACATATACTACAATTATAGGGTTTAATATGTGTGTTAGAATATATCACATCATTGGGTTGGGGTGAGGGGTACGGTGGCGGATGTGGTGGCTTGTGGAGAAGAAATTTGGGGGGGTTTTTTTTTTTTTCTTTAATCAAATAAATTCTTTTTTGAGAAATGAAATAATGAATGTTAGGTATAAGAAAGGAAGTTCATCATAAATCCATTGATTATATTTTCTCAAAACCGAATTGCATCTTAACTAAGCAGAGTTTTTAGCCATATGTGAGATGTTAATTAGTGGTGAACATGTGTCAAGTTTTTATTTGTGGGGAATACCAGCTCAACTAGTGCTCCCGAAATCCAAAAAAATTTCTCTGACAAAGAGAATTCTCTTATAGGAGAAAATTTTTAATGTGACCGGAATACGAGATAGTACATCATATGTCACTATATAAATAGTAAGATATGTGTATCAAAAAGTTAATAACTTAAAAAATAAATTTTTCACTACTTATATAAAAATACGTGATACATCATCCGTATTCCGATCACAATAAAAAATTTCGCCTCTTATAGACGTATTCATTATTTATTGGCAGCCTTAATGACTTTGGTTTTATCGAGAATCCGTTCACCAAAAACAGACAGTAAAAAAGGGTAGAGACTAACTCGGAAAAGAGATTGAGACTCTTCCTGTTTGATCTCTGACAACCTCTGCATCTTCATGCATTACCGGCGGCTTTCTCGTCTTCTCGTACTCACTTTTCCATGAATTCACTGAATTATATTGAATAAATAATGATTATTATTTTGGTGGAATTTGTGATATTTCTTCCCATGCGAGGGGTCCATTAGCAATTAGCATATAAATTTTACTCCGACATAAAACCAAGTTGGTTCCGTTTAACTGGATAAAAGGTGAATTGGAAAAACCAATCTTCATAGTTCTTACCTAAACCAAACATGCATTAGAAGAATCAAACGTAGAGGTTAATAGACCTTCGATACAGGTACTACTAATTTACCGTGGTTTATTTCTTCTTCAGGTTACTCTCGAGTGTTATTGTAGATAAGAGGGTTTCACTAGAATGAGCATGGTTGGTTGGGCTAAATCAAAAGACCTCACTTTTCAAAACAATTTTCACTGTTCGATTTTTTAGATCCAATCGCTCGGTTTCTTAGAGTCAATATTCACCATCTATTTCCCAGACTACTCTACTGAAGAAAAATTGGATAAAAGAATGCAATACTCAAATGTAATTATGCAAGTGGTTAGAAATATGCATACCTGTTATCCAAAAGCCACCCACTCATGCACGTTTGCTGCTTCTCTAAGAGCTTCCATTCATCTCGATACCTTCTCCAGATTTGTATCCTTATATAGTTCTTCATGATAAGCAAATACCTGAGCATAACTGCCTTTTTGATGTCGTATATCCGAGGGCCGCACTTTGTAGAAAATTGGCACAATAATTTGTTGTCCTGCCTGTGAGTCTCTAGATTCAAGGATCTTGACGAGTTCATCCAAGCACCAGGCTGAGGATGCATAATTTTCAGAGAATAAGATTAGCAAAATCTTTGACTCCTCGATTCCTTTGGAAAGCCATGGTGGTAAGTAGTCTTCTCTTCGTCTTGGAAACTCATCGTCGTATCTGAAGACTCGAAATCCCCTTTGATGCAAATTGCTGCGCAGATGGTCCGTAAAGTTGTTGCCTGTATCTGCTCGTCTGAAGCTGAGATATGCATCATATTTCCAAAGCTCGTTGGTCGAATTTGTATTGTGAGGTTGCATGGTCTCCTAGCTAGCTGCCCGGGATCAACACAAGAAATTCGAAGAGGTGGCAGCGATTATGTCAAAAGACTTTCTCGTACGTGTTTATAAATTAGGCGACCGACCTTTGCGCTAGCAGAAATATTTCCCAGGAAGTTTCCGACTGCTACCTTTCAAGTTTCAACGCGTATGCGTGTGAAACCATCGCCAATGCTATGCACCTGCAGTGAACTTACTTCGGAAATTATGATTTAAAAAACCAAACGTGGACTGGTCTTTTTCTTTCTATTTCTCCTTGACTTATATGTCATCTGATGAAGATGACACACCAACCTGTATTAAGAAAATATATGTAAGCGGATAAATGGATCTTGTCTTCCATAGTCCATGTTAGTGTGTAAATTGTGATCTGATGTGGTAGTTGTATTTCCAGCTCATATTGCTAGGATGTTTAGCTAAATTGGTTGTATGCTTATTTGTTTAAGTCTCATAGGTCTTAATTAAGTAAGTAGATATGTATCTTTATCTCATAGGGTGCAAGATGGAAGGTTGAGATTCTTTTGATGTAATTTGAATACTGCCAAAAGTGTGCAGCGGTTAGAAGAGAGTGGATTTCCTTTCCTCTCTCAGATGAATGAAAGCTGAATGTATGCAGAATATTCAGAGTCATATTCTCTCTCTCTCTCTCTCTCTCTCTCTCTCTCTCTCTCTCTCTACCATCTTCTCTTCCATTTTCGTACTGTAATTCCTTCTATTCTCTTAGGAAATCTGTGTAGTCATAGCTACCAGTTGCATAGCTCATTCGAATTCTAACAGTCCATACTACCAAATGCTCCAACTTTTTGAGATTTATCTATGATTCAAATGGAAAATAATTTGATCCAACTATAAGTGGTCAAGTTTCATCTCCCACATTGAGTTTAGTAAGCAATTAATGATTGAGTTATCTCCCAACAGCTTGTCTCTTCATTTATTTACTTGTCAGCATTTTTTTATGGTGTTTTTTCAATTTGCTTATTTCAATTTTAGTTTTTCTTAGGTTACTATGAATTTGTTAATTAAATTTATTATTATATCGAATTGTATATCGTTGAATTAATTTTTTCAACAGAAGCTCTTACTTTTTTTGTGAATTTTATCACACAATCATGGAAGTAGTGTATGCTTGTCATGAATAAGAAGTTCAGTAACTGAATCATGATATGATTATCATGGCCATTCATGATCCACAATGATATGTAGGATTTTTTTTTTAACAAATCGGTATGTACATATTTTAATGCCCCAACATAGTGCATTGTGCACGTCCTTACAAGGTTTGCTCACATGAAAAATTGGTCATCATACCATCTAAGTCAAAGTTGACCTTGGATCCCCATTTTCTTCTCGAGAATTTAAAACCGTATTTCTAACCTTAATCAATATCTAATTGTGGATTATTTGACCAATGACCTATGTACCTATAACATGGTTATTATATTACTTACTCGCAATTATAAGCAAAATTCACAAATTTGGTAGGCTATTTCATGCCACTTGGGGTTAATTTAAACACTTATCATGGCTTGCCTCAAGCTTTAAGCATTTTATTCATTGCTTATTTACGTTGGAAGATACATTTTGATCACATGCATCATTAGTTACATACGATCAGTTTGGTTGAGGTTAAGTTTCCAACCAATAAGTAATTGTGTACACAAAGATGGTTTTTTTTGTTCATTAAAATTGGGATTCAAGTCAATTTGTTTGAAGTTGTGCTCATAGTTACAACATTTTGTAGATTTATCACTTTGGTGGGACAATAATCCTGACATTTGGGGGAGAAATGATAGTTTCAAGAACGTTGTGAATCTGCGTTGACACATCTGCTTTTGTCTCGTAAGTGGCTTGTGTTAATTAGTTGCATGCATGAATACATGACAAATATATAGGTACCAAGCTGTGAACTCCTAATAAGTGAAGATTAATAAAGTTCAAACCCTATTGAAAGTGGCGCTCCATAAAAGGTTATAATCCAATTTTCTAACTAATTCATTTTAAGATGTTTGTCCTAGATTTGACAATAGAAGCCCTGATGAGGCATTATACCCAAGCAATGAAATACTTATAAATAAAGCATACGCATGTAAATAAGAATTGTTGGATCACTAATTGATGATAATCGATAGTTTTGATTATAGTAGCTACTCATATCAACAAGGGCTATTCAATCACGTTCTCCCATTAAATGTTGACAAATTGTAAAAGGGTAGGCCAAATTGGAAAGAGGCAAATTCTATTTTTGAGAGCCATTGAAAAACGTAAAACAAGTGAACTTATAGTTTAAACCCAAAAACTTATTCTTGGGTGTTAGTATTAAAGTGAAATAATATTATTGTATGGCATATGCTTCTTGGTATAGACATAGTCTACTATTATAAGTGCAACCATATTTATATAATTACAGTATTATTTTAAACGTGAGACTTATAGAGTGTGAAAACTGCATACCACTTGAGATTTTAAGTTTTTAAATCTCTCGAAGAAATTCTTATTCAAATATTTCAATTGAAGAGCATAGACTCAAAATATATATGTACTCAATACATATTTTAGATAAATTTGGTATATCTTGCCTCAATAATTAATCTTGTTAGTTTGAACTAAATTGTTGCAACATGTCCTTAAAGAGTTAAGAGTTTTAGTATGACTCTTGAAGAGCGTACACGGCTATTTGTATATATTGTTTATATTAATTACCATGGAATTTATAATGCTCTTAGTTTATTTTAAATCCTAAATTTTATTTTGTATTTGTTTGTTCTTTGCAGGAACACAAAACGTCAATTGTCAACTCCCAATAAACTTTGGCATTTCCTAGTTAAGTTCTACCAAACTTAATTTCTTGAAGGCCAAAGTCACATTATTTAGAACTTGTTAATGATGACCAGCCAAACATAGGCTTCATGTCATCAAGGGGAGACATGCAGAGTTATTTATTAGGGGTGTGTTTGATAATATACCATAATGGACATATAAGCACTTTGTGCCCTTTTCCCTTCGACCATGTTTTTATCCCATTGGGTTTTTCCTGTCAAGGTTTAGTGAGGCAACATTATGCGCGTCCAACACCATATAAATCTTTCATAATCGTGGTGACTAATTTTTCTCCTTGCCTTATGTTTTTTCTCATTGGGTTTTCTAAGCAAGATTTTATCAAGGTAACTATAATTAATTGGTGAACATCCAAACATCCAAGGGGGAGTGTTATAAATGATAATTATTATGTGCTTGTTCACATTCTGGTTCTATCTGTAATATGTAAATAGTTGAGACCTTTTCTACATAAATCCTAAGCCTATAAATAGACATTCTAATAAGAATGAAAGATACTTAGATTTTTTTCCTCCCAATCACTCTTTCATTTCTCTCTATTCTCTCTTATTCTCTACCTATATTTTATTTCCAACAATTTTTGTGTTTTGAAACTTCACATTTAGTGCCTTTGGAACTCGAAGTTTTCATTCAAAACTTACCACATGAAACTTATAGCTTTCATGCATAAATTAAACCAATACATGTCAATAGAACCCGAATGTAGGTCTATGAATTAACATATGACCCTCCGTTTTAGGGACATATCGAACTTGAACAAGCTCGCTTTCACTGTTCTGGAAGTATCTGAAAGAAACTACCTAAAGTGGGTTCAAGACGTGAAGCTCCATCTTATTACTTTAGAGCCATCATCGAGGCACCCATTAACGACAAACCTATCGACGAAGCTCAGAAAGCTACTGCAATGATCTTTATTCAAAGACACATCCATGATGCTTTGCAGATCGAATACCTTATTGAGGAGGACCCATGCATCCTCTAGCTTGTTCTGGCCAACCGTTTCGGTCACTAGAAAGACATATACTTGCCTGAAGCAAGACACGACTGGCAGCATCTTCGCTTCCAAGACTTTAAGTCCGTGAATAAATACAACTCTGAAGTTTGTAGAATCTGATCACTGCTAAAGTTCTGTAAAGTGGAATTAACCGAATCAGATTTTTTGGATAAGGCTTATTCAACCTTCTATGCCACCAATATTGTCCTACAACAACAATATAGGGCACAAAAGTTCACCAAATTTTCGAATTTAATCTCTGTTTTACTTCTCGTTGAAAAGCAAAAACAGCTTTTGATGAAGAATCGTCAAGATCTACCCACTAGCTCAAACGACGCGCCTGAAGCGCATGCAACCAATTCTAGCAGCCATAAACGACTCAAAAATTGTTGTGATCGTGGCTTTAGGTGGCAAGCCCCACCATACGCCCAAGGTTTGCAGAGTCAAGGCACACCTAAGAAAGAAAATTTGACCCAGAAGCGCCAACCCCTTGCTTCTAAGGCCACAAACTTCAAGAACAAGGGAAAAACTACCGTTCAATCGGGTTGCACTGAAATGGACTGTGCTACCACTATGGATCAAAGGATCATTGGTCATGTGTATGTAGAGCTACCCTTGAGGCCATTGCCAAGTATCATTCCCGTCATGAGTCTAACTTTGCGCAGGTGGATCATCCCGAAGATACTACTACATCCATGGAGATATCAGATTTTCAGGAAGCATCAGCTCTTATGGACGAATAAATTTTAGACATGTTTTTAAGGTGTTTTATCCCTTGTGGCCTCACTAGGAGTGGACAGACCCTCCCCCCCCCCCCCCCAAAAAAAAATTTCTAGGTTTATGGTTTAATTTTGGAAAAATTATTTCTAAGTATTCGGAATAATTTTTTTGGTTTTGGTTTGTTTTGAATTATGGATTGTTATTTTATGGATATTATTTCTCAAATTGATTAATTGAATAAATGGAATTATATTTGTGCATATAACCAATTCAATCAATTTATTTCTAGGTATATGCCTAGTGGGGAAGTTAGTTGTTTGGCTGTTTGTGCTACCACGCACACCATATTGCATGAGTGACACTATTTTACTAACTTTGTACCAAAGAAAGCACATCTGACAACTCTCTTAGGCTCATCCAGCCTGATTCAAGGATACAGAAAAACCCGTATCATGTTGTCCAATGGTAGCATCTTAACCATTAAAGTGGCCCTCTATTCTCCTCGTTTTGGAAAAACATTGCTGAGTTTTAGAGATATTCGAGATAATCAATGTCATATTGAAACCACTGAAGATAATGGATCTGAATTTCTTTGTATTATTTCGTATAAATATGGCCAAAAGTGTATTCACGAGAAGTTGGAACATCTCCCGAGTAGGTTGTACATAACAATCATTCGCGGCATAGAAGCCCACCATGTGGTCGGCTCTATGCCTGAGTTCCAGAACATTTAGTTGCTTTGGCATGACCATATGGGACATCCTAGATGTGATATAATGTGTCGTATCCTCAAATCATCACATGAGCATAATTTATCTCCCTACGTAGAATTCCCGCCATGCAAAGCGTGTTCTTTAGGGAAGTTGAATACTCAACCCTCGATTACAAAGATTATTCACAATCCCCCTAAGTTTCTTCAGAGGATTCAAGGGGATATTTGTGGACTTATCCAACCAACAAGCGGACTATTTTGATACTTTATGGTGTTGGTTGATGCATTGACATGATGGTCGCATGTTTGCCAGTTGTCCACATGCAATCCTACATTTGTGAAACTTCTAGCATAAATTATTAAGCTAATGGCTCACCATTGATTATCCGATTAAGTCGATTCGACTGGATAACGTTGGAGAGTTTAGGTCACAGATTTTTGACAATCATTACATGTTAGTAGAGATTAAAGTGGAACATCCCTGTACCCCATGTTCACACCCAAAACGGCATGGTAAAGCTTTCATAAAGTGCCTACAATTGATAGCTCGGACTTTGGTTATGCGAACCAAATTACCAGTATATGCCTAAGGCTATGTAATATTGCACGCAGATATGCTGGTCCACCCAAGGCCTACTGCTACCCAACCTTATTCATCGTTACAGTTGGTTACTAGATATGAGCATGACATCTCGCATTTACATGTGTTTGGGTGCACAATTTATGTGCCAATAGCACCACCATTACATACCAAAATGGGTCCTCAAAGAAAATAGGAATCTATGTTGGTTATGATTCACCATCAATTATTTGTTATTTAGAGCCCTTGACAGGAGATCTCTTTACCGCATGTTTTACAGATTGTCACTTTGATGAGACAGTTTTCCCATCGTTAGGGGGAGATAAGCATGCTAACATTCCTGGAGAACGCTGTGAATTATCGTGTTATGCTCTCATTATGTCTCATCTAGATCCTCGCACTGCCCAGTCTGAAACTGAGGTGCGACAAATTATAAATCTTCAAAGCATTGCTCAGAGCATGCCAGATGCTTTTATTGATCTAGCTAAAGTGACAAGATCACATAGACCTGCTGTAAACGCACCTGCAATGATAGATGTACCCTGCGTATGTCATAATCATGCATGGGAAAGCCAGACCGTCCCCGAAGGTGAGGAAACAGCACTTTCCATGCGGCCCGGTACATTGGCGGGTAGCCAATCATCTGCTCTAACCCTGAAAAGTGGTAGACCCCTTGGTTCAAAGGATTCACAAACCCGGAAGAGGAAATCAGCACCAACCAGTAACCCTAGTTTGAATCCGACCATCGCTTACTCATCTGTTCCAACGCATGAGGTTATTTTAGATTACTTTGATGTCTTACAAGAAATAACTCGACCTCTCGAGAATCACGAGATTTCAATCCATTACATAGTATTGGATGAGGTTTGGAATCAGAATGAGATGATCGTTAAGATGCATTTGCATACATAGTAGCTACTGACATCATGCTTAGCGATGACATTGAACCACATTCCGTTGATGCATGCCAACGTAGAACGAATTGGTCAAACTAGAAACAAACAATCCAGGTCAAACTCGATTCTCTTGCGAAACGTAAGGTGTTTGGACCTATAGCTCCTACTCCACCACATGTGAAGCCCGTGGGTTATAAGTGGGTTTTTGTGATGAAATGTAATGAGATGAATAAAATAGTGTGATACAAAGCACGCCTCGTAGCGCAAGGCTTCTCTCAGCACCCTAGGATTGATTACAAGGAGATGTATTCTTTTGTAATGGACATTATAACGTTCCGCTACCTAATCAGATTGGTAGTTTCTGAAAAACTGAATATGCAGCTTATGGACGTGGTAACCGTATATCTCTATGAGGATCTAGATATGGAAATATACATGAAAGTTCCAAAAGGACTTCATTGACTAGTTCAAATATTTCTAGACCACAGAACACTATCATGATTAGATTGAGAATATCACTATATGGATTGAAAGAATCTAGGCAGATGTGGTATAACCGTCTGAGTGAATATTTGACAAGTCAAGGTTATGTGAACAACGAATTATGCCCATGCGTGTTCATAAAGAAGTCACATTTTGGATTTGCGATCGTTGCAGTTTATGTCGACGACATGAACCTCATCGAAATCCTGTAGAGCTTGAGAAAATTGCTGTTCACCTGAAATCAGAATTTGAGATGAAAGATCTTAGGAAAACTCGATATTGCCTTGGCCTGGAAATCGAGCATTGTTCGGATGGAATCCTAGTACATCAATGGAACAACACCCAGAAGGTGTTGCAACATTTTAATGAAAATACAGCGAAGCCTTTGAGTACACTTATGGTCGTTCAGACTCTAGATGCTAAACAAGATCCCTTCCATCCAAAAGAGGATGAGGAAGAGATTTTGGAACCCGAAGTTCCATACCTAAGTGCAATTGGGGCTTTATTGTACTTGGCTCAATGCACTAAACTCGACATCTCCTTCGCTGTTAATCTTTTGGCTAGATACAACAATGCGCCCACACACAGACACGGGAATGATGTTAAAGACATTTTCCGTTACCTCAAGGGTACGACGGATTTGGGCTTGTTCTATATCCACAAATCCTCGAGGGTTACCGCCCCCTTCGGTTCTCGGGTTGATTCTCACGTTGTTGGTTATGCAAATGCTAGATATCTATCTGACCCACATAGGGCACGTTCTCAAAAGGGCTATATCTTTACTGTTAGAGACACCGCTATATCTTGGAGGTCTACCAGTTGCAACTTATTCGAACCATGCTGAGATTCTCGCCCTGCATGAAGTATCATGTGAGTGCTTTTGGTTGAGAGTAATCATGGAACATATTTGAAACACTAGTGGTTTTACTTCCGTCATTGACCTTCCTACAACAATCTTTGAAGACAATGCAACATGTATCAAACAATTAAATGAGGGATACATCAAGGGAGATAACACCAAGCACAAAGTGCCAAACTTCTTTTATTCTCATCAGCAACAACAACATCAGAACATTGAAGTCAAGCAAATCTATTCCCAAGACAACCTAGCCGATCTCTTCACCAAGTCATTGTCTAAGTCTACTTTTCAAAAGCTCGTCCAAGGAATCGGTATGCGTAAATTATCTAAGTTGAATCACTTGTAGTTCTCTTATTTGGAAGTTATGTCTAACTTAGGGGGAGTATCCTGTAGCATACTCACTTGATCTTAATGTAGTCGTTTTCCCCACGATTAGGAGCAATTTTCCCACTGCGTTTTTGCTACCTAACGAGGTTTTAATGAGGCACCCATCCTGGGATGATCATACTCTGTTGAGTTCATTACTTTCATCATGTTTGGCGTTTGTTTTAGACATTATGCATACTTCTCACTTTTCTCCTTAGTCTATGAGTTTTCCCTTACCTTGAGTTTTACCATAGCAAGGTTTAATTTGTGAGTTTTTACTACCAATGCATACTTTCTTTAAATTTGAGACTCGCATTCGCTCGCTGTGCCGCCGACTTCAACAAATGTTCTACCTTATCTGCTGAAGATCTAATGCGATGTTTTGTTGAGTATTTACACACTCAAGGGGGAGTGTTGCAATCATATTTAGAATAAAGATGTGATTGTGTAAATCCTAGTGTGTCTAGGGATATCTTTGAATATTTTCTTTAGTAGTTAATATCCTATTAGAGTTGTAATCCTAAAGTGGTAAGGATTTAACATATCCTACTACTATAAATAAAAGCATAATGGGTGATATAACACACACCTCACAATTAAATCTCTCTTATTGCCGCCGGCCTCCCCCTCTCTATTTTCTTAAAATAATTCAGTTAAATAGACCTACAACACTTATATTCGTCCCTTCCTTTTAATTTTAGCTAGGCCCATACCGAAAGAAGAACAAGAAAAAGAAAGAAGAAACGATAAAGTTTAAAATGGCCCAGGTTATTCCTGCTCACGTAAGTCTTAAAAACGTTGTGCTGCTGAACCACCACAGTTGTACCAAACTTCTAAAAGCCCCTATTATTCACGTTCTCCTCCACCGCTTCAACGTCTTACTCCTCCTCCTCTTCTTCTGGTTAAGCCGAAGCCAGGCCGTGTAACGTTTTTTACTTTGAAGTTCGAAGCCAAAGGTAAACAATCCACTCTCCTTTCAAAACCTTGATTATCACTTTGCTTTTCATTTAATTTGTTACTTTTTTTTTTTTTTTTTTTCCACATAAATTTGTGATGTGACTTGTTTGGAAATCGGAAACTGGATGCAATTGGGATTTTCTAGGTTCTGAGTAAGATTCAGGAACACAGAAGTAATGGGGAGTGAGAAAGAGAGTGAAAATGGTGAGTTACCTGACCTGGAGAAGCAGCGGCTTGGTGGCGGTGGTGGCGGCGGAGATGAGACTAGCTTACTTCCCAATTTGACAACTGTGGATGTCGTTCCGCCCGTAGAACAGGTCGTCGTTTCGGGTGGGGCGTCCTCTGAAGTTCATGAACCGCCGACAGCCACCGCCGCGGTCAAATTTTCGGAGGAGGTTCCTTCTCCGAAAAAGGACCACTTGTCAAGGACTTCAAGCTCTCATGAACAATGCAGGCAAGTATAGAAAAATCGCTAGATTTTTTATTCGAATTTTATACTATTCTGGGTTGTAAATGAAATTCTTTGTACTGGGTTTGTTGTGCTTGTTCCTCAGAGTGTGTCAGCAGGAGAAAGATCAAGTTTTGATTGATCTCGGATGCCAATGTCGAAGCAGGCTTGCGAAATCCCACAGATCATGTACAGACACTTGGTTTCGCACCAGAGGAACAAATGAGAGATATTCCAGTAATTTACTCAATAATTCTGTTCGTGATTTATAAATTAGCTCACTTTCAAAGCCAGATTTTATAGAAAGATCTAATCTGTTTATGCAGAGGGGTAGCAGCAAATGTGCCACCTCCAGAGACTCAGCCAACTGTATGTACTCTGAACCTTTGGATGTAAAGGATAGCCTTATGTTAATTAAGCCATAACTTAATATATGTGTGCGTGGAATTGGCATACCCAATGCAATATTCTACCAGCCAAAAGTCATAATCTATAACTTCAAAGAATAGTATACTATAGAGACTAAGAACTTTAGATAGCCGATCGGCTTTTATGTTTGATACCGGACTTGTTTTCCATCTTTTTTCTTTTCTAACTTGGTGTGTAGCTTAGTCTGTCCTCGGATTTGAACTTTCAATTTCGTAGTATTTCCCGAGCCGAATTGTCTCAGGCATAGAATAGGATTGTTGTTTTGTATTGAGAATTATTATATCTGAGCATAGACTAATGGAATTGCCATTACCGTGTGTTGAGATAGTAGCATCTCTCTCCTTAGCCTGTCAAAATTTAACTATCAGCGTATTGGCATTAGCAGGCAAGCTACTGGGTTTGGAGAGTTGACTCATCCTACCGATCACAAAATCGCGACAGGGTAGGAAGACACTAATCAATCTACTAGAATATTAGTAACCTCGATGAATAATAACGTTGTTGATGCTGTGATTTCAAATGCACCGATCTTTGTTGCAGGGTTGTGTTAGCCCACTTTATGTGGCGTTTTCAATCCTTTAGGTGGTCTGATGTTGGACGTACTAATGTCCGTCACCCTCGGTGTATCTGCGCTGCCTTCTAACATTATTATAAGTACTTTTGTGCCTATTGATATGTAAAAAATCTCATTTATTTGAGAAATTAGTATATGCTTGTTGTTATTGTATAGGTATTATCGTGGTTCTTGGACTCGGAACTGCGCTGAGACTTGCCCTGGAATTCTTACACGAGTGGAGTTTGCGGAGAGCTGTGCAGAGGGTCGACGCAAGTCACACAAATGTGCCTCTTAGTTACCATCCTGCTTTGTAGGTAAAAGTTGCAAATAACAAGATAATGTACCAGTAGAAATTTACTTTATTGCGCGGATGGAGGAGTGTATACGTTCACTTTGTCTTGTTTTTATAGGGCACCCTTGCTGTTTACCTCAACCAAATGTACCATTTACTATTTTATTACTTGTCTATTTTTTTTTTTTCCTTTCTTTCTTTTTTTTTTTTTTTAATTTTATTTTATTTTATTTTATTAAGTTGTTATTTTATTATTTGAGCACGTTGTATAGAATTGCACATTCACATTATCTTAAAATGGAGAAATGTTAAGGCTCAGTTGATGACTGTGAGCCGCTAATGCATGTGAATCTTATAAAACATACTTCAACGGCTCCCATCATTTGAATGGGAAGACGATTGTCTATCATGATTCTATCTAACTTCAATTGAAGTTTTCATTAGAGCACTTCCACCGGGGGTGGGATAGGCCGGCACACAGTCAAAAAAATGGCCCGGCACCTAGGGAAGTCTCTCCAGCCCTCGGGATTGCCTGGCACCCAGCCCAAGCTGGTCTCCAGGCCAGCCCAAAATTGACAGACCTTGGGACCGGCCCATATGATGCTGTGGTGATGTCAGCGATGGATGGAGCGACGGAGGGAGAAGGCAAATGGCCTGAAAATGATGGCCCGAGTTCGACGGAAAATTTGAAAAAAAATGCACTGACAGCAAGTTTGCATCAACACAAAGGTTTCCAACACGATTTATATGTTAGAAACCATAAGAATAGGATTGAGAACTTACCCAGGTGAAATGCAAGAGATTTCACCGAGACTGGACCTTGAACTCGTCGGAGTTGTCCGTTTTCCTTTGTCGGAATCACATGCAGGGAATTAAGCCCTCAAATTAACCACAAAAATTGCAACACAACAGGATTTAAAGCTCAAGAACACAATACAGTGATAGAAACATCACTTGGGTTAGAGATTGAGAGCTCAAGCTCTCGGCTTCAATGGTGGAATCTCGCACCATTCACCGATGCCGCATGCAAGGCCATGGTTGGGCTCCTTGAGCTCCAGGGATTACAAAAATAATATTTTGTGTTTGATTTGTTGAAGGTTTGAAGAGGAATGAGAAGGAGAGCTCACGGGAGTGAGCTGGAAAAGAGAGAGAGGGAGAGAAAATAGAGAGAGAGAGAGAGGGAGAACCGGTTGGGAATTAGGAAGAATACAGGTTAGTGGAAATATGACTTTATCTTTTTTTTTTTATAATAGAATTATTATTTTATTATTTTATAATAAATAATAATAATATTTTAATAAAATTGACTAGGCTATTTTTTTTAGGGATGAAGATGTTCTTGGCCTATTACTATTCATTGAAGTCTATCACTGTTCACTGAGTGGATAAATGCGCTGGGTGCTGGCGCAAAGTCTTTAGGGGTGGAATTGCTCTTAGTGATATGCCATTATTTGTTGCACGTTTTTGGATGATTGTGAGTTGATAATGTACGTGAATTCTTCAATACATCAATGGTTTAGAATCACGAATGATTATATCAACAACTCACAATCGTCAACTGCTGATGTGTGTTTACTTAACGGGGTGAAAGAGTACTGGCCGACCCAGGACGTGGGAAGCCGTGGGAATATCGTTGGGGTTCAAACGATTCTTTGCTATTGTCGTACAAACCCGAGAGATTTTTCAGTGTAACTGGTACACGATGTGGTACACCATATGTCATTATACAAATAGTGAGATATATGTGTTAAAAAATTAATAACTTTAAAAATAAAAATTTCCACAATTTTTATAAAAATACGTAATGTATCATTCGTATTCTAATCAGAATAAAAAAATTATTGTACAAACCCTACTAACACATAAGGTATAATTATGTGGCGCAGCGCGGAGAATATAGCTTTTCATTAAAGGCAGCAACAAGTGCCGGCATTTTTATTTGGGACCAGGATTTTTTTTCTCGGGCTTTTCTGCAAATGTCCCAAGTGTTGGCGTTAGAGTTCGTAATTCTACTTTGGAGTGTGATATCCACCCATCTCATTTTACTTCTCACATATTTTTTTAATTTTCAGTTGTCAGATCGGATGAATTGAAGAATATCAACGGATAGAAATTATTAAAGAGTGTGTGAAAAATAAAATAAGAAGTGTAGATAGCATATCTCTTTTATTTTTATTTTTTTACCGAAGACTGCGGTAAAATAATTGGCAAACGGAAGTCTGTTTTTTCTATCAATAATTTATATAGGCTAATATAACGGAAATTAATTGTAACAGTCAGTTAATTGACAGAATAGCTCCTAGAAAGGAAGTATTTTTCGTCTGCGTTTGGCCTATTTTAGCTTGTAATGCTAGAAGAATGATGTACTAGAGTTCATAAGATGGTTCTCCCGCTCAGGCCCAAGGGGAATAACGTTCACGCTAATGTAAGATGGAAAAATAAACTCTGGGAGTTTTATTTTTAAACAATGATATTCACGGTGGGAATACCACAAGCTACACAATAACTAGTCATAAGTAGTTATCGAACTTGTCATTCATGAGAGCCAAACTTGAGACATCTTTATTACAAACGAAGAAGAATGTTACCATATTGTAGTGCTAGTAACAATAATCTATGACTTCTAAGCCCTGGTTTGATACTGATATGCTTCTGAAAAAAAATAGATATCAAAAAAAGCTGGGAGCTTTTTTATGTTTGGTAAACATTCAACTTCAGTTTTTTTTTTTTCACAGTTTTTGGTGAAAAAAGCCAAAAACACAAAGATGCAAAACCCAGTTTTGAAAAATCGGCTTTTTTTGCTTGCCCAACCTTTGCGCAAACCGATTTCGCAAGAGGTGCTAAGGAATTTAATGAAATTTCCAATACCCAAAATGGCCTTTAGCAATTAAATAAATTATACATTATACCCATTGACTTCGTCGCCAACCCTACCGCGTCTCTCTTCCGTACCCTCTGATTTTAAGCTTCTTCGAATTTCTGGGACAGGAACGGCGGAAGGTTCGTCGAATTTCTGGGTTTTGTCGAAATTCAAGGCTTTTTCGTCGGATTTCTGGGCTTTGTCAAAATTTGGGTTGCACAAAGAATGCTAGATTTGCACCTTTTGCTTGACACGCAAAATCTCAATGGGGAAAGCCTCGACGCCTTCGTCGCTAACACCAACGGTGAGTCCTGAAATCGAAGTTCATCCATCTTCCATGAATTGGTTGATGCGACCCAACCTTCCTTTCCCCACGACCTAGCCTTCCTTAGGATTAGGCAGAGAGTGACAGAGAGAGAAGGGGGAGAGAGGGAGTTAGCGACGGAAGATAGAATATATAAAGGTTCTGCAAAAATAAAATAGGAAAAAGGTAAAGAAGAAACGACTCTTCGAGAAAAGAATAGAAGAAAAAAAGGGAAGTGTTATTGCAGTTCAAAAATCTCATTTTACGCTCTTAACAAGTATTTTTTTGTTTCCTAATATAGAAAGTTTGGAATATAAAATGAGATTTTTGGAGTGCTAATAACAATTCCCTAAAAAAATTATAAATATCTTCATAAAAAAAGGTAAAAGTACATTCTTCGAAGCTCACAATAGTTTATATAAATCTTATAAATGTCATAATAAAAGAAAAGATAAAAAAATTATTATATAATATTCAACATCATATCTGTTTTTAATCATTTTACACAGTCGCATCGGTTTTACATAAAAATTTACCAAACACTTTAATATTGCTTTATTTGCTAAAAACACTTTTACAAAAAAGTTTACCAAACACAGACTACTTTATTTCACAGCTGTTTATTCTTGCAGCACAGCAAAAGCAGTTTTTTTTTAAAGCACATCAATATCAAACCAGCCCTAATTCAAATGGTAATAATTCGACTTCTCGGAACAATTTTAAAAACTCTAGTATGTAAGACAAAATGGAGAAGGAAACCATGTGACATGTCTTACTTGCCATGCTTGCTTGCTTTTTTTGGTGATCACTTCAAGTACTTTTTTTAGTTTGCTTTTTAAGCACACAAAACATGTTCATAGTACAACGCCAAAGTAATCAGTTTACATAAGGGTTCGTTTAGAAAGTACTTTTTGATAACTAAAAACATTTTTAGGTTCCAAAAGTACTTGAAGTGCTTCTTTCAAGAAACATCAATTATGTGATTCTTGAAGGAAGCACTTTAAGTGCTTTTTGAAGATTAATTTGCATTTTTACTTACAATTGATTTAAAAAATATTACTATTTTAGGTACAATTTTAAAAAAAGGGTACAAAATCAAAAGTCAAAAGTAAAAAAACAGTACAGAATAATTCATAGAGTAATGTTATTCATAACATGTTTTTATACTATATTTCTATACCAGCTTAGGTGGTATCTGATGTGGACAACCATCTCATTTGAAAAATTTGCAAAACCCAAGGAAATGAAGGAGAAAGACTATGTATTTCACAATCATCATTTAATTAACTAGTTTTTCTTAATTATTAGTTTATTAAGTAATGAACTAAATTTAAAAATATGATTAATTCAAATGATATGACGATCCACATCAAATGTCATATAAAGTAGTATGAAAATATGGTACAAAAATATAATATGAATAGCAAGAGACGAGCCGACACATGGCGCCTCCTTTCTCTGCCACTTAAGCAGCGGGGTCAAACAACAAAGATCCTCTACGACGCATGCACGTACAAACCGCTCCCAGTCAGAACCCGGAGGCGTCTGGTCAACTCAGTCCACCAATCCGGAGCTTAGTAAATCGACATAAAAGCGAGTGAGTGACAGAGGAGAAAGCACAAAATTTCCGAACATAATTTATTCGACTTTACTCTAAACAAACAGCGGGGTTCGGGAGTAATTTAATTTTTCTGCGAGCTAGGGTTTTGAAAAGTTGGGAAAGTTGAGGAAGATCAGTGATAGGAGATATATGGCGGAGCTGTCGACGGAATCGCTGCCGTTGGGGTTTCGGTTCAGGCCGACGGACGAGGAGCTCATCAACCACTTCCTCCGGCTGAAGATCAACGGCCGAGATTCCGAGGTCCAAGTGATCCCGGAAATCGATGTCTGCAGATGGGAGCCCTGGGATTTGCCAAGTAATTGTTTTTTCCTCTGTCTCCCTCTGTCTCCCTCTCTCTCTTCCCCTCTCTCCATTTTTTGGGGTTTGAATTTATAGTCGTTGTTTGTTTATTTCTGAATAAGAATATTTGGTTGGCTGGATTGAGAATTTTTCCTTTATTCCATACATCACCAATGAATAAATCCTCCTTATTTTTATGTGGATTCCTTGCGTAATTCCACTGTAATTGTGATAATTATAAATAATAATTCAATCTTTTAATTACCCACCTCGGATATTGTTGTAAGGTTGAAGCTTTTAGCTGTAAGTAGTGCATATTTAATCTGCCTGAGCTGAGCTATGAATGGTAATTTTAAACAATATTACGAAATTTGGATTAACCAACTCGAATATAGTAGTAAAGCTTGAAGCTTGAAGCTTGTAGCCTGTAGCTGTCCATAGTGTCAATTGCGTTGTGCTTGCGCAGAACTATCGGTGATAAAGTCAGATGATCAAGAGTGGTTCTTCTTCTGCCCCCGCGATAGGAAGTACCCAAATGGCCATCGGTCCAATAGAGCAACTGATGCTGGATACTGGAAGGCTACGGGGAAGGACCGGACCATCAAGTCCCGCCAGTGCAAGTTTGCCACTAACAGCAATGGCCAAGTTGGGATGAAGAAGACCTTGGTTTTCTACAGAGGCCGTGCGCCCAAGGGCGAGCGTACCAGCTGGATCATGCACGAGTATCGTGCTACTCGGAAGGAACTCGATGGCACTGCTCCCGGCCAGGTACTCCCTCTGCTTAATGCTTTGCCTTATTCACCCCTTCTCATATATATACTTCGAGATGATGCACATTTTGAAACTTACCTGTCCTGGAACTGATAAATAAATCCGTACTTGTTCTGAATAATGACTCTCTGATACAGGGTGCCTTTGTTCTCTGTCGCTTGTTCCATAAACCAGAAGAGAAGGCTGATGAACCAAAGTATGACGAAGTTGAACAAACTGGTCTATCTCCTACCACAACTAAGTCTTCTCCTGATGAGTCCTCAGATATAGTTCAGGAAACAGCTACATCAGAGATGCAAGGTGAAAAGCAGTCGGAAGGTATCATGAGGTGGTTGACTGATAAGTCTGACAAAGTGACTCCTGATGCTTTTTGTCAGCTACCTGTTAACAGTTTTATGGCCTCTGATATGGAAGATCATGGAGCAGTAGAAACAGGAATACAGGTAAGATGTCCATGATATGTTTTGTTTTTGTCACATTTCAGTATTGTACTCCTAAATTTATACAAAAGTTTACAAATATTAACAACTAGTGACGAAACATGGTTCTCAACTGTAGGGCCATCTGACAATGGAAGAAAATCTGGCGTTCTATGAGTCTTTGGGCGGCCCGGTTGATTGCAAAGTCTTCTCGCTGTCACATTCGCAGACTAATGCAGAGCTGGAACATTATGTGGGTTCACCTTTTACCAGTGACTTTGGCAATTATGATAATGTATTGCATTTTCAGGATGGCACATGTGAACGGGATGTATCCCCCAAGGAGTTGTTTGATGAGTTCAGCAATAGCCATTATGAGAGCTCCTATGAGGAGTCAACTAGTCAGAAGAACTTGGTCGTTGGAAATGAGACTTATCTATCTGGTCATGCATGCACCACGCCACCAGGAAACTCATGTTTCAATGGTGTATGGGGTAACACAGACACCAAAATCGCCCAGGTATGGGTAAAATAAATAATTTCTTGCTTCTTGTAACCCCAATTTTGGTACTTCTTGGTTGTTTTCCTGTCTAGCATGCTTAGTGTACTTCATGAAATTGAAATTCTAGAATTAATCTTTTGAAAATAATTCGTAGTATATTTAGAAATGAGGTCTAACTGTAACCTTTTGCTTTGTCCTTGTGCACCAGAATGATTTGCAAAGGAGAGCATCTGGCTTGTACAATGAGCAATTTGGCTCCGAGGTTCTGCAGAACACCTCATTTGATTATTGGCAAGCTAAAGCTCAAGCATCATTTGATGACCGAAAACCTAGAATGGGAAATATGACAGACATTTATTTATCTCAATGCTCATTTGCTGAGCAGTTTCCTGTGAATTCAGTCAATGATGTGTCCAATAGTTTGGATGGATCTACCAGTTGGAAGAATCTTGATAACCACAGCGGTGATGATGTTCGTGGAACTGGAATCAAGATTAGGGATCGACATCCTCAACTACAACCAAATATAGATAACTTTGTAGATCAGGGCTCTGCTGCAAGAAGACTTCATTTATTAGTTGACCGTTCAGTTGGGTCAATTACCAATGGCAATGAGAGCGAGGAAAACTACAGCAGGGAAGAAGATGAAGTCCAATCAATTATTACAGAGGTAAGGGTGTCCTTGTGAAGCTAACTTAATAATTCTTGTCGAATGCATTTATCTAATTTTACACCGACTGTTTCATGCAGACTAGAGAGGATATACAGCAGAGTCCTACTTCTGATGAACAGGAGGAAGAGCATGCGATATTCAGCAACAAAGAAGAATGGTCCAGTACGAATAATTCTATTAACCATGGCTTTGATCCTGATGGTAGAAGTAGAATCAAGATTAGGCCTCACCAGCCTCAACAACAACCAAATTCAGACAGTTCTGTAACTCAGGACACTGCTCATAGAAGAATCCGTTTGCAGATGAATATTTCATCCGGGCCCGTTGCCAATAGTAACGTGAGAGAGACAGATTACGGGGCAGAAGATGAAGTAGAATCTGCTAATACTGAGGTAAGGGTCCTTGGGACACTACCTTAATATCTCTGTTGTTGCTTCTTATGCATTTTCAAACTTTAACTCTATTTGTTCCATACAGGCTAGAGAAGCTATACAGCAGAGTCTGACCTCTGATGAACATGAGAAAGAGCATGCGGAAATCAACGATAAGGAAGACTTGGCCACTATGAAGAATTCCGTCAACTATGATTCCAATGTTGTAGGTAGATCCGGAATCAAGATGAAGGCCCCCAAGCCTCAACAACCATTAAGTTCAGGTGATTCTGCAACTCAGGCCCCTGGTTCTAGAAGAATCCGTTTGCAGATGAGTACTTCACCTCGGTCAGTTGTTGATAGCAATGTGAGAGCTACAACCCCTGCTGAAGAAGATAATGTGCAGTCAACTATTTATGAGGTAAAGATGATTAACGAAGCCAACATAAGCATTGTATATACATCTGTTTGGTGTTCCCATAAAATTCTAAACGAGCAATATTGTCTCCTTACAGGTCAAAGAAGCCACGAAGAAGATTTCTAATTTCGATGAGCAGGAAGCAGAGTCCCGTCTTTTGAAGTCAGACATGGGCAGGAAAATTAGCGATGGCTCACCAACAGAACTGGTTGATGAGAAGAGGGCTGCTGAAGAAGCCCCAAGAAAGTTGAGGTTAAGGACGGGAAGGGACGGTGCATCACCCAGCAGCCATATGGGGCTGTCAGTGTCTTCGAAGGAACTGCCCAAACACCACGGCCCGAGTCCTACATTTGTTATTTTGGTTGGTATTCCTTTAGCCGTAACCCTGTTCATAGCATTTAGTGGGATTTGGATGACATTTAGATCTTGACGTTGCACGGAGGAAGCCATAGATGATAGGCATAGGCGCTTCATTCCACGATGTGTTTCAGTTGAAACGGGTTATTAGGCTTGTAAATTGCGTTCTCATATGAGCGTGCGGATGTAACCTTAGATGAGATAAATAATGACAGTTTGTAGTTTGATTTAGTCTGTGTTTCCATACAACTCTGTTTTTCTAGAGTTTAGTTGTCTTTGTTTTCAATGGAAACATAACGTATGGGAAAATTAGGCTCCTCCTCTTGCAAGTAGCCCCTCCTACTTACCCACCAATATCAGTTTGACAGTGGCAGAAATTTTTTCATGTTTTTAATATGTTATGTTTGCACATGTCTAATTGTGATTTAATAAAGTAGAAAATACTATTCGTTTCCGAGAAACGTGCCAAGCTGTGACCTAACTTATATTAGTGAAGATGTACGGTGTTGTTCGTTGCTTACTTCACAAACACGGTGAAGTGCTTGGGACAATCGTCTACATGGCCGCGAGTGACTCAACCATTGATGCAGTGAGGCCACATTCGCAAATGGCTGAGTCATCTGATCACAAATGAGGAGTCGTTTACAGTGACGGACCCAATGTTGAAGATCAAGTTCTTTTACACACAAATAAATGTGAAGCGTATAATTTCAGCTTATTCACAAAAACATTTTGTTGAATAATTATGAGCTTCTTGTTGTCAATCAAACTATATTACGTACATATCATCAATTAGCAACATTTGCCGAAGCACTTTGATAAGTTATGTCAAGAGCCTTTGTCAAGTGATGCCTAAATATACCTAGTAGACTAATCAATCACTTGATCGACACAAAAGAAATTTGTAACAAACATTCAAATGTTCCTGAAGAACCTTCACATTTATTTCTTAACTTTCAGTTGATTCCAGTATCACCTTAGTCTCAACGTACATTAGTTCATAATTGCTTACAGGCGCCATGTAAGTGACTTATTAAAGCAATGTCTGTAACTGACATAACATTAAGTTATTGTGAACTTTTGTTTAGTAATATAATGATATAAAATTCTATCTGCATAACATTATATTATTAACTTTGCACATTATAACAGTGAATTCATGTGTGCAAATTGCAAGGCGTGGCAAGAGGACACGTAAGAGCAACTCTAGCGTATCAAAGGCCCCTTAAGACCATCTCCAACAATGACCTAAAACCTAAAATTTCCCCTTCCCCACACCCCCCCCCCCCAAATCTACTCCAACCCATGACCTAAAATTGACCTAAAACCTAAAACTCATTTGAGGGTCAAATACCAGCCCAGATTTAAGCCACAAACCAAAATGGGCCCCACCAACTGAAATTGAAACTGGGGCTGTGAAGCCCAGTTTCCACTTTGGGACGCGCGCACTCGCTGCACGCGTTATGACTGTCTGCCAAACAACAACCCCACGTGGGGCTGTTCCCTCATGTTTCAAAGCAAAAAGCAGCCTAACGGCTACTTTTTGTAATTGAATGGTGATGTTAAATGGATCCAACGGCTACTTTTTTTTTTTTTTTTTTTTTTTAGTTTTATATTTATGTATTTATTGAATCCAACGGCTTAGATCAAATATAATTAAATATAACGGTAAAAAAAAAGATCTAATGGTCCAAATTTAAATCCAACGGCTAGAATAATTTTAAAAAAAATATTTAACTTAAAATTCAACCAAAAACTCTATAATTACCTATGTATTTGTTCAAACATCCACACAAAACTCACTTTTCTCCTACAATTCTTTCCAATTTTTCTTTATACCATTTATTCGCATTTCTAGAATTTTCAAGATGGCAAAAGAGCATGTTAGAGGTTGTAATTGGACCTTTGACGAAGATATTGCTTTATGTTTGACATGGATTTCGATTAGCGAAGATGGTGCCATCGGCACCAATCAAAATAGAAAGGTTTTATGGGGTAAAATCGTTGATAAGTTCCATGAAAACTCCAACGCCGGTCGAAGGGAAGTTGGTGGTGTTTATGATCGGTGGAAGATTATCAACAAAGCGTGCACTTTATGGAAAGAAAGCTTGGAGAGAGCCATGGTTGACATGCCTAGTGGAAGGGGCGCCTCAGAAATTGTGAGTTTATTTGTTGATATTTTAGTTGTCATGTACATAATAGTATTTTGCAACTAATTGTTTTTATGTATTTGTTGCATAGGGTGACAAAGCAATGACAATTTACAAGACAAGAACTACACCAAAAAATCAAGCTTTTAAGTTGCATCATGCTTGGAACATCCTCAAGGATTGTCCGAGGTGGGGAACCGATGTGAACCAACAATGTGGAAGATTATTTCATAATGAAGCCCCACCCCCAAATGATGTCAATGAAGGTGTGAATTTTACCGACAATGAAGGTGTCGAACAAATGACCCCAACTTCTTCTTTTGCAAGGCCCCCGGGTAGAGATAAGCAAAAGGAAGCAAAGAGAAAAGGGAAGTCCCAAGATCCGACACGTACACAATTTGCTAGCGAAATGGCAATAATGAACGAAATCCAGTGCCATCGGCAAGAAGAATCGGCCCAAATGCTTTTGGCCATGAAGGAACAAGGGGATAGGGAGCAAGAAAGGTACGAAACAAATTTGATAATGGAGGACCTCGACAAATACACTCCAGAGAGGAAGAGACACTTACGTGGTAAGCAAAAGGAAATTTTACGAAGGAATGCCACAAGGAGTTTATTTCAAGATGATGATTCATCTCAAGACTATCACCCAAGTCCATCACCCAAGTCCATCACCAAGTCAAGATGGTGAATATCATTATTAAGTTTATGTTGTCTATGAGTTTTCGATTGTATTAAGTTTATGTAGTTTATTAATTTTTTTTTTTTTTTTTGAAGTTTATGTGGTTTATTAATTGTCTTTTTTATTTTTTAAGTTTATGTGGTTTATTAAATGTCGTTGGTATTAAGTTTATGTGGTTTATCTTGATTTTCATGTATTGATTTAGTGATTTTTCAAAATTTATCAAAATTTAAATATTTTTAGGTTAAAATGTTCATAAAATTAATTTAGGATAGTCTACATAATTTTTTTTTTTTTTAAAAAAGTTAATTTAAAAAAAATAGCCTTAATTCATTCTTTGATAATCTGGGGCTAAAATTTTAAGTCAGAAGGGTTGGAGTAGAAAAGCTGTTTCTGGGCTAAAACCTAAATTTTCTGGGCTAAATATTTTTAGGTTTTAGGTCACCATTGGAGATGGTCTAAGGTAACTTACTATTGAATCCCCCAGTGAACAGTAACTGCCTTTTGCATCTCCACTTCTAAATTGAATAGCCATGGCAATAGGCAATAATATATTGGTATTTTTTATTTTATAAAATAATAAAAAATAATTATATTTGTAATTTCGGATAGGATTTTTAATTGGTCTCATTGTACCACGTATCATTAAATAAGAAATTACAACCCAAAGTATTTGAGAAAATATAAAATTGTGGTGTAAGTTGGAAGATAATGATAACACATTTATAGAAAAATTAAATCAGTTTTTTTTTTAATTTTTTAATTTTTTTTTCTGATTTTTTATTAATTTTTTACATTTTTTTATTAATTTTTTACATTTTTATTAATTTTTTATTAATTTTTTACTTTTTTTAATAATATTTTATATATTTTATTAATTTTATAACGTGGTTGATGTCACCATGACGTCAGCTTTGCATCAGCTAGCCTTCAAGCTCTCGGGCTGTGGATCCCCGCCTAACCTGTCCACCGAGCCTTCCCCGAGCCCTATCACCCTCATGGGCTGGAAGAAGGGAAGGTGGCTATTGGGTTTTTTTGGGTTGCCTGTCCATCGGGCTATAGCCTTCGTCGGAGTTACTCTAACAAAGGATAAAGAATGAGAAAAGGCAAGGACCAGTGAGTGACCTCCATGTTTTGTTCTCTGCTTTCGTCCTTTTTCTTTAAAAATTGGGTTAAAAAATAGTCCAGATAAATCCGAACCCTGAACCTCCAACGAGTCACTTGGTGTCAACGTCCACGTGGCAGCCAAGCAGCAAAGCACACTGAAAAAACTAGAAGGTTCTTTGGATATGGAAAGATTTTTCAGTGTGATCAGAACATGAGATAGTATATTACGTGTCATTATATAAATAATGAGATATGTGTATTAAAAAATTAATAACTTAAAAAATAAAATTTTCTACCATTTATGTAAAAATACGTAATGTACTACTCGTAATTCGGTTATAATGAAAAATCTCTCAATATAGTGGGGGTACCGTGGGGGCGCCGTTGTTAATGCTCAATCCCAAAACCCCAAAACCGAACCATATGAGATCGCATGTCCTTCCACATAAGTCCACTTCCCACCACCTGCTTTCACGTGGTTATGTATTTCTATAAATATACAAAACCCTAAAATCTAGAGAGAGAAAGAGAAGGGATAAGGTGAGGAATTTCTACTGTCAAAAGCTTGTGTCTTTGATTTGTATTTGATGCTATAGTTATTGGGTTTTTGGAGTTATTAATTGGGTAAGCGAGAAAATTCCAAAAAGATGATTATGGTGGCGGTGCTGGCGGAGCTGATGGAGGAGTACACGGTGTTGCTGGCGAGGGTTTTGGAGCATTTGTTTCATTCCGCGCCTTTTCCGAGGAGGGTTCGGTTTCTGATCCTCAGGAATCTTCCCTTTGCTTCTTCCTACCCGCATCATCCTCCTCCACCTCTGGTTGGAGCCCCTGCTGCTTAAACCATTCAAAAACAAGGCTTCTTTTTTGTTTAGCGTGTAAGGGTTCCTTGGTTAATTTTCTTCTGCTTTTTCTAATGTTCTTTACGGAAATCTGATTTTGTGTAAATATTTGGAGTTATTTTAACAACGTTGGCGTAAATTTGATTGCTCGTTGATGGATGAATGGCAACTGTACTTTGTTCTGTATTCTTTGAAGTTCATAACTTCGGATTGTTCTGTAAGGTATGCCAACGTATGAGATGCACTGATATTTGAACAGTTGGATTTGAACTGTTAAAATCTTGTTGGGTTTTGAGAAAATTGTGGTTAACCCACTAAATTGTTCAGTGATGACTGGTGTGTGGAAAAGAAGTGCGTAGAAGGCCACCTAATTTTTAGGTAGAGAAATGCGAAGTAGAATTTCTCGAAAAATAAGGCTCTTGTTGAATTCTTTATTACCTCAGGTTTTTCAGTAAAATTATTTATAATATGAATATAAAAATTAATGTTAAAGTGTGAAATGAGAGAGTTTATGAAGACTTTTGTTTCATTTTTAGGGGTACTTCTTCCATTATCATCATTGTCAACCTAGTCACAACACATCATCATGATAACCCGTGTACGTATCCTACCATATTTTGTTTTAGGGAATTCATGGATAATCATCATAAAAAATTACAAGCCCATTAAGTTATCCTTCAAAAGAGTTCAAGTATTCAACTCAAGTCCACGACTAACTGGGACACAGCCCTTTGACCAAGCAACCACAAGGTAAACTACCTTTCAACTTGGGCCACGAAAATAGTTTAGAGTCCAGTAACCCTAGTCCAGCTGCACACGACTTGGGCACCAAGTTAGGTTTGAACCCTTGTGTTTCTAGTGAGGTTTTCACTTTTCTGTATTAACAGTTGACCTCAGCGCATGCATAATTTTGCTAGGGAGCGGTTTTCTCTTTTCTGTATTAATAGTTTGGAAAACAGTAGTTAGTGTTTTTTTTTTTCTTGAACAAAGGATATTAAGGAGAGGGGGGGGGGCTTAACTTCATAATGAGCTAGTAATAATATGGTTCAAATTCGTCTTTAGTGAAAATCGAACTTAAGACCTCTCAATTACAAGTGAAGACGAATACCAATAGATTGTAGTACTAAATGGCAAAACAGTAGTTAGTGTCAAAACAAAACATTTCCTTCCCATTTAGTGAATTTCAGAAGGTACAATGTCCTATATTTTCGGCAAATGTTTTTTTTTTTTCCTTAAACGATAGATCTTGTCAAATTAGATGTTAAATATTATCGGCAATGTTAAAGATACTATTTTTTTAGACTACAATTATAAATCATCTTATGTTGTTAAACTTTGAGTCGGTGCAATGGCACTAATCAAAATTGACACTCTCTCTTAATTTTTTTTTTTAACCAAACAATCTTCTATATTATATATATTATTAAGAAAACACACCTTGTCAACCTTTTTGCCCACTTTTTCTTTAGCCCTTTACTTTTGAATACACAATGTTGAGACGAGGATGGCAAAATATTAATTTTGTACCTTTTTTTTCTATTTTGTCCTCACTTTTGATACATAATATTTACATAAGAAGGGAAAAATAGTAATTTTGTATCAAAATATTTAATAAGATAAAAATATGCACTTATTAAGAAAAATTGTCCCACCATCATTTTTTCATACAGGTAAGTGAAATCACGATGTTTTTTGGATAGTTTGAATGAACTGAAGCGGTTGCGCTTCAGGAGAATGTGGGAGGAGATAGGCGGTTGTTCACACACACAAAGTGTGTGCTCTCTGGTAGTGTTATCTATACTGAGAGGGTGGTGGTGTTGGTTAAGCCTCACAATGAGCTCATAATAATATGGTCTAACTTCGTCTTTGGCGAGAATTGAACATAAATTATCTCACTTACAAGTAAAAAAAATACTACTAAGCTATAGGTACATGTCTAATTCAATAGATGATCGTTTAAGGTTTTATCGTAAAACGCATTGATACTCAACTTTTGATCTAACAAACATCATCATGATCTTACTTCTTAAAGTAACATAGTTTCCTTCAACAAATCCAAAATATTCCAATGTAAATTGCCTGTCAATAATAGATCAAGCTCGGTCTACATCAGCATACCTCAACGAACAAACATCGTCTCATAGACGAATATGTTTTGAAAACATGAGTCTTTCTCCATACAAGAGTTCAAGGTTTAAATGTGATAGGAAGTCAATAAAAAAAAATGTGTTTGGAAATTATACACAACAAAGATTAAGGTGCCAATGAAGACTTGACATATGTATCATAATTGTTGACTAATTAAATTGATTCTTAACAGTCGGCACAGAAGATCTTGGTATAGTTAATTGGATTTGGATCCTCGCCTAAGCAAAGGAGACGGAGCCTCCTGACCCAAATACATAGGCCATTGGATTTTGATCCAACGGCTACAATTATTATAACTTTTAGAGAAACCTTTTGTTTATAGTCGTTGGATCAAAATTCAACGGTCCGTGTGTTTGGATCAGAAGGATTCGTCTCCCTTGCTCAGGAGAGGATCCAAATCCTAGTTAACCTAGTCTACATATTGTTTGCTCATACATAAAACTCAAGATATTGTTTCACATTGTGGTTAGGTTTTTTTTTTTTTTTTTGTTGGGTCAAACAATAGATTTGTTAGATTATATATTAGATTAGGGAGCCGACGAGATATGAAGGCACCACGTGATGCAAGAGTAACACTCTTCTCCACTACTGTGGTAGAGAGCCACTTGCCACATTGTGGTTAGTTGGTCCTATCACCTTTATATTAATTAATTTTATAAATATGGTGATATTACGACTTCATCTAGGGGTTTGGGAAAGTTTATTCTCTGGATGAATCCGATGCTGTTTTGCCAATAAATTACAATATGATAGAAAAGAAAAAGAAGAGACTGAGGGATTGATGGTCTTACAAATGGCACAGATTAATTCCCATATTGAAGAATGGAAGGAAAAGCATGTTGAAACCACAAAAGGAAAACATGGAGTGAACAAAATTTTCTGTGGGCAGGAGGAACTGAAGTGGTTGCTGCAGAATATGTTCCAACTTTTATTTTATGGACCATGCAAGCCCGGGCGAGCTTTCTGAGTTCCCATGTGTTTGGAAGTACAATATGGCCCAGCGAAGCACAAAAGTTGCATGATTTGTTTGAATTTCCCACTAGATTGTCAGGGACAAATCTAGTCTTTGTATGATTTTATGCGAAATTTAAACAGCAATCGACCACGTATTGGAACTTCAAGGGCTTTCTCTTTAGCGATTTAAAATTGTTACATTATCATCTAAGGGAAAATATCTTTCTGGTGAAGCTAACCAAGAAGCAGGTGGTGGTTTCACTTCAGCAAGTAGCTAGAATCAAGTTGTTAATAGATATCGAGGAGCAAAAACTTATCCGGTATGTTAGTGTAACAGTATCTCTATGATTGTGCATTATTACTTCCGAGTACTGCTTCAGATGGACATCATAGTGTATGCAAGTCTTTCTCTCGCATAGACTCAAAGACATCATTGAATTGGCCTTCGGGATCAGCTCAATTGGTAAGATTGGGTGGGGAAATGACCATCTTAGGGCTGCTCTCCTATACAGACGTTTGGCATGACGTGATAAGTAAATCTGGTAATTTCTTATACGACCTGTTGACACGAAATGAAAATAACGGGTTTTGGATCAACATGATAACTAATCAGGTCGTTATTGATTCACACAAAGGTGACACGCGGGTAGTTTGTTTTAACACGTTAAGAAAAAAATTATTTTGATGATTTTAATTTTTTAAACTGCTAAAAAAACTTACTATAAAATACAATACCCATTTTGTATATGTATATATTGTATCTATATAAATTTTGAAAATTTAAGTTTTATTTATTTATTTATTTTTATAGTTTACTATAGGCAAAGAGAGATTAAAAAATTATAAAACACATTAAAAATAAAAGTATCAAGTAATTTAAAAATACCAAACACATTAAGAAAAATTATAATAATTAATTTACAAGTGCGAAAAATGTGAAAAAAAAAGTGCAAAGGCTTGTGATCGCATCCTCTAAGCTTTGAGTATGGGTATATTATCGTTTGAATTTTTAAAACCATACAATACGTCATGAATAGTATTTTTAAGGGAGTTCAAAATAAATAAAATTCATAATCATTAATGTACAAGTCTAAAAAATGTGAAAGCATATATAAATGTCCAAGGTTCATCAACCTTGAAATGCAACTCCCTTCGTTTTGCATATCCCTGAATATTTGGTATTTTATAGTAATGTACTAATACTTTTTCATTAGGCTCTTATTTTGGAGTATGTAATATTTGAAAGACAAATGTTTTTTATTTTATTTTTTATTTATTTATTTTTATTTTTATGTTTTGAAGTAATATTTATGTGACAATGTGGTATGCATATACTAATTTAGTATTATGTTTTTTTATTTTTTTATGTCAATTATGTTTTTCATTTTCATTATTTATTGATTTAAAATATATTTTCTTTAACGGGTAATGGGTCGGGTCATATTACCTGATAATTTTAATGTGTTGATTTTGGGTCGGGTCATATTGTCGGTTTACTTTAACAGGTGTTACACGACACGACCCGTTAAGATATCGGGTATGACATGAACACGAAAAATGACACACCCCGACCGAGAATGTCCATCTGGACTCTGAATTGAGTTGTGATGGCCGACACTTGAAAGGTGACGAAGCTATAAAGTGTAGTGAGGCGGAAAATGTGAATAAATTTAAACCTAAAAGTGACTAAATGGAAGAGTGCGCATGTGAACGGGATTGAACCCAATTCACATGTGATGTTAGAGCATAAGTAAAGTACAATAAATTTGATATCTCATCCCCAAAATTAGTAATTTATTTTATTTTTGGCGTATTTTGAAGATTTAATTGAAACTAGTTCGTTAAATTCTCTGGTTTCGAGAAAGTGAAGTGAAGGGTATTTTTGTCATTTTGAATCTTGACCTTTTCGATCAACTTAGAGCTTAATTCCACGAGTGCGTAGGCGCAAACAGATTTCAAGTTAGAACGAAGAAGTTAGAGACGTTTGAAGTTTGAGGGCATTTTGGTAATTTGGCCAAAATGCTATAGATGGAGGTGCAGCTCCTAGAATGTTCTACAAGGTTTCCAAAAATTGGGCGCCTGATTGCTTTTAGGTGCGATCAGGTTGCTGACCCGCCAACTTGACCTACTTGTTTCTCCTCCGTCTAACCTCCGTTTTAGGTGATCTTGGTGTCCATGGAAAGCTCTTGACGAGTCCTACATCTATGTAGTGTTAGATTTCCCATTTTCTTTTCCATTTTCCCATTAGAGGTAGTAAAGTCCCATGGGTTTCATGATTTTGGCATCCATTTCCTTCGAGTGAGGTATGAAACTTCATTTACTCTTTATAATCTTCAAGTTAGTATGCTTGGTTCTTGCTTTTGTAGTCGTTTTAGTGTTAGATGTTTAGAACCCTTGAAATCTAGTTTTCTCTGGTGAAATTGGATAGTTTACGGCTTCAATTTGTCATCGGCTTAGTTGTGAAAAGTGTAACATCCCGTCCCGAAACTAACGAAATGTACATTTGAAATTACAATTTTACCCCCTAGTTCGTTAAACTTACGTGTAGTTTTGTGTTGTGTGGTGTAGTAGGACCACACACACTCATACTCTCTCTTTTTCTCCCGGGATTCCCTCCCTCCTTCCCTCACTTTCTGTCACTCTGTCTCTCTCTCTCTCTCTCCCCGAGTCCATTTTCTTCTTCTTCCTTCTGCAAACACACAGACACACATACAAACATACTCAATACTTCACCAATCAAGAAACCAATTACACCATTGAACTCGTGAGGTTGTGAGGAGCACAACCATACCAAATTCAGGTAAGAATTCTAACGTTTTTACGTCGTTTCGACGAGGTCCGATTTGAACACTGTTCATGCAAACCTAAACTAGTGTGTTTTTGGAATTTCTAAGCTTGTAGATGTGTTTGTGAGGTCCCAAGGAGCCTCGGAGTGGTTCGTTGGGTGAAATTGGACGTCAGGATCGTTGGATGTAAAGTTGGCCGAACTTGGATCGTTGTTGCAGGTATGATCGTGTGATTTTTAGGCCTTAAAACTAGTCTAACGTTGTTCTACTAGTCCTAAGCTTCATTTTGGTATAAAGATCGTGAAAAATGGTTGAAAAACGAAGGAGAAAACTAAGTTTGAAATTTTCCCGGTTTTCCGGCGCCGGCGACGGCGCCGGAGGCTCGCCGGAGAAGAAAGGGGAATATTCCGTTAAGTTTAACGGAATATTCCTAACGGCAGTTGACGGCGTCAGTTAAGGTTAACGGAATATTCCTGACGGCGTCAGTTGACGCCGTCAGTGTGCAGTGCACGTGGCCGCGCGTGGGGGCGCGTGGGTCAGTGCCTATTCAGGCGCGTGGGGGCGCGTGCGTGGTCCAAAAATTATTTTAAAAATATGGGTGTGATCCTGAGGTTGTGTAGATCACGTTGGTATATTCAATTGTCCAATTTGAGCAATGTATGAGAAGTTATTACGAGAAGTTGCTTAGGTGCTTTTAAATTAACGTTTTCGTAGCTTTTTCGCGTATAGGTGATTCGTATTCCGAGGACGAGCGTACACACTCGAGGCAGGGGGGCTACGACCCTTCCACTTACCAGTGAGTGGGCTTTTGTTTTCCGTATATATCTATATACATTTATATTCCCAGAAATTAAATAGAAAATGTTATTTGTTTTATGCCATGCATCATATGAATGACGTTTACGCAACATCACATGCATTGGTAGTGGCATACATTTATATATGTGTATTTGGTGCTGTGGACGCACAGGTAAGTGCCAGGTAAGTGGTATTCATGTTTGTATTTCTGTAGCAGTTTGAAATGCTTAGAGAGCTCATAATCTGCACCCCCGGTGTTAGTGCTCCCGCCCAGAGAGGGGCAGAGTCCTTCACGTGATGTTCACCCGCACCACACGCTCGCCTTGGATCCAAGTTAGGTGCAAGCCTTGTCGTGCAGACCACATTAGGTGGTTCCGACTCGTAGGTGACCCGCGATTATTCGCACAGTCTTCACGTGATCGTAGCACTAGAGCGTATATATTACACCCAGTCCTGTCGTACAGACCACGTTAGGTGGTTCCGACTCGTGTGCAGATTCAGATGTTGAGTTGAGATTTGAGCTTTATATGCAGCGGTACATGTCACGTTAGGTGACTCCCGGTTGCCAGATTACATGTTATTGAAGTGATTTACGCTTGAGCATTTATATTTGTTTATGAGATTCTGTTGTGGCATATTCTCGAGCATGAATGGCATATTGTGAGCATGAATGGCATATGGTGGAGCATAATTGGCATACCTATACATACGTATATATGTTCATTTTCTGGGAAGTATACAGGTTTTACGGCGAGGGGTTAGAATGTATTTTGCTAAAGAGTTTTCAAAGAACTTTGTTTTTGCCCACTCACGCTTTTGTTTTTGCGCCCCTCCAGGTTCTAGTGGTCTAGCAGGTTCGGTGGTTTATCCCAGAGGGCGTCCCGGCATTTCTGACAGACACTCACCATTGTAGGGTCACCTTCGGGTGTATTTATGTCGTATCTTTTCCTTTTGGACTGTTGTAGACTTGCTCTGAATGGTGTCTCACATACACTAGTACCTTGTATGCTAGTTAGTTTTTAATTATTAGTACTTTTATATTACTATCTTAATAGCTTCCGCACGCGCACATGGCTACGTCACCTTTGTGTGACGGCCAGCTCGCCCTGGTCTCGGTCGGGGTGTGTCAAAAAGTGTTTCCCTTGTTAAGCTCTAGCTACCCCGTAAATTTGAGCATTTTTGGTTAAGGTTGAAAATTCGGGTTTACAAACCCTCCACCTTGGCTACCATCGTGTGTGGCGATGCATAGGACCCGTCCACAAGTGTTATCTAAGTACCAAATACCTTTTAATGACCTTGTGAACCTATGTCTAGCTCGGTTTCTCGAAATTCAATTGTTTGGTGTTGTAATCAAATTGGACCGCCACTCGTTTGTATGATTGGTAGACATCTAGCTGTTGTATCGTTGTCAATTTGTAGATTTTTGTTGGGCTTGATGGAGCTTAGTTGACTCATCACAATGACGTGTCGTTCTCGATTGATGTGCACCTTGATTTATGTACAAATGGCACTTGGCCTTGGTTTGTGTGCTAGTTTTGTTAAGTTTCCTAAGTGGGGTATTGTGTGTCATATTAGGTTCCTTGGAAGTGGAGTTGGTGAATCTAGAAACATAAATAATGTTAGATCCCAAATCGCCCAGGGGAGTGATCCTTATATATATATATATATATATTCCCATCCCTACCTAGCACGAGGCCTTTTGGGAGATCACTGGCTTCGGGTTCCATGAGAACTCGGAAGTTAAGCTAGTAGCGCGCGAGAGCACTCCCATGATGGGTGACCTACTAGGAAGTTCTTGTGAGAGTTCCCAGAAATAAAACCGTGAGGGCGTGGTCGGGGCCCAAAGAGGACAATATCGTGCTACAGTGGAGTTGAGCCCAGGATGTGGTTGGGGCCCGGGCCAGGGTGTGACGAATAACCTAGGTAAGTGACATGAATATTTTGTAATATGATTATTACCCATTAAATTTCTTGTTATATACTATGTGGATATAACATGGATTTACAAATAATTTTATATGAATGTGTGCTACTATGCTATGTTTACTAGATGATGCCTCGAAAATATATTTATGATGTGCTTGGTTAATCTGCACCATGTAGCAGTGGTACATAGATGGTCTTGCTTGGTTAATCCGCAATTGGGGACCATACTACTTTGGGATCGTGCTTGGTTAATCAGCTATGAGTGATCCTTATTATTTGGTGTGGCCATACGTACTTGGGGATGATCATGCTTGGTTAATCTACGTTGAGTGATCACTACCTATAGTATTCATAGGAGTGACTTTGCTTGGTTAATCTGTTGTGGGGGTCACTACCTACATGATATTCTCAGGAGTGGTTCTGCTTAGTTAATCTGCAATGGGGGACCATATCCTGATCGGTTGCTTAGTGTAGGCTTCGGCTGAATTGTGTCTCTCTATAGCCCTAGATTATTGTTTATTACATATATGAAAGATGAGATTGAAGCCCTGTGTAGCTCAATCTAGAAAATGGTGATTGAATCAAATAGTTTACATGAAGATATTGCCTAAAAGTGAATGATTTTGGTTGTGACTCATTCCTACTCGTAACAAAGAGATGTAATGAGGAAAAAGATACCAATCTCATTCCTACACATGATTATATTATTGATGGTGTGTCATTCCTACACAACTTCGAGTTGTATGATGACTGAATGTTATCTCGATAGACGTGTGGTGAGATTCGAAATTGAATAACCATTCCTATACGAGTAATGAGGCGTATGGTGGTTAAATTATAATATATATGGAAATTCGACCCTTGTCATTATCGGAAAATGATGAAAGGCGAGTGATGTGTCACAATCCGAAGAGAATGACAGAATAATATTGACGGTGATCATATTGAATGTTGATACGGTATACAAAAGAAGTGTCATGTGTGGGCGTATCACTACTTTGACATATAATCATTTGCTATTATTTATATTCACATATGTTATATTATTGTCACTCACACAAGCTTTGCAAATTATCCGAGTTTTGCTTTGCCCGGTGCGCCATTCCATTGGCGTACGGTTATTTTGCAGGGTAATGGGTAGTGGTTAAAGAAGAAGATTGCATGTTATGTAGTTGTGTGGGTATCGCACTAAAGAGTAGGTATTGCCACCCTTTGTTGTGAGTTATTCCGTTGATGCTCTGATGTATATTATATGTATGAGTAAGTGACTATATATTTTATATTGTACCACTACAGTCCTCCGTCACGTGACGATTTCGGGGTGTATCTCGGGATCGGGGCGCGTGATAGTAAAGGTAGGATAAGAATTATACCATCGAAGGTAATCACCTATACCAAGATTTGCCAAGAATCCTCGTCGGCACGAAAGCTCTGTTACTAAAACTTGGAGGGGTGAAAAACAAAGGTGAGTGGGCCTAAAAATAAAGTTTTGTAAAAACCTTTTCGAAAACATAATAACCCCACACCATAAAACAAGTATAGTTTCCACATATAACATACTACGTGTGGTATGAAAATACTTACCGTAACCAGCAATATCTCAATAATGCAATATGTCACGACATTTTGTAAATAAACACGTGGTAATCACATGATTTCGCATAAACAAACATATCATATCAAATGCTTATTGACATATGTTAACACATGAGTTCATGCAGAGATATTCTGACATGAACACGACGAGGTGTAACAATGATATACGCTATAGTACTACAATCACGTGAAGACTGGTGCTGTGTGCATCACATACGAGTCCTAATTGCCTATAGCAATCTAGGATAGGATTGTCACCTATAATGGATCCAAAGTGAGTGTATGGTGCGATGTGAACATACACATGAAAGACTGGCCTTGGCCCCAAGCGAGCACTAACACCAGTGCAACACACGATGAGCAGATAATGTAACTATGATCATGCAACAGTAAATCGATAATTCTAGTCAACATATCACTATTCACGTCCGCAAATATAATTAAGGCATCCCACAGTAGTACGCATACATGTGCATCTTGCAGGATTCAGAATAATTTCATAATTCTCAACCTTACGATATTTCTTATAAACGTTAATTTAATTATGGCAATCACGTAGAAAACTTATTATTAAATATATGTGAAAACTAAACAAATATATATACTATATAAAAGAAAAGACTCACTCACAGATACTTGCGAGGTCGCACTCGCTCGAATTAAGAAAGACGGAGTCTACAATAATAATCGCACCTAAGCATAATACTGAGACTCGTTTGTAAAACTCAACTAGAACGATTCAATTTGAAAAAAACGAAGTGCGGATTTGGAATAAGGGCATCGAAATACGCTAAGAATGGTCCCAGACAATTTTCGTAAAAGTCAATAGTTGGTCAAGCTCGAAAAGTCAATTGAGCCGCCCTTATGGTCAACTATGTTAAAACTTTAGAATTTCACTAAATGGATGCCAAAAATGGACTCAAGACGTCGAAATTGGCCTTGGAAGGTTTTTGAGAAAATTTCGAAAAAGTCAACAAAAGTCAGAGAACAGTTAACTAGGAGTTAACGAAATATTTCACGGACTATTCCCTCTAAATTCTAAATGGATTTGGGTTGGATTTTTTTTTTTTTTTCGGGTCGGGCCAATTTGATTGCCGGTTTTTGGAAAATTTGGGCTGATAACAAAATGAGGTCCGATTAGCTTGGTTTCTCAACTATTCTTCACATTCTACCTACCAAAACGAAGCTTAAGAGGAGAGGAAGGGAAATATACCATAACTAGGTCCTGCCATCGCCAGAAAAACCTGCAAAACTTAGGTTCCTTGTTGGAAAACTTGGGAAAAACATCTCCCTCATTGTTTTTGCATTCAATCATTATCATTCTTCTCAAAACTACTCCAAAGGTACACCAAAACACGATCTACTAGGTTATAAAGGGTTTTCAAATGTTACCTTCACTGGAATCTATGAGATCTTCATAGGGAAACCACCGCTCCTAGCTGGAGCTCCTTAGCTCGACGGCAGTAGCTAGGTTCTCGGGATGGTTGCCCATACAAGGTGTTTGCAGAGGTTTACCCTCATGGTGGGTTGACGATGAGGAAGGATGGTGGTCTGGGTCATTCACCGGAGGAAGAACGGCGATGGTGTGGTCGTTGTTGTCGAGGAGAGATATGGGAGAGGTGAGGGAGAGAAAGTAGAGAGTTGAGTGAGATGAAAGTTCAGGATAGAGAGTGAGAAGGAAGAGGACACAAAGATAGAGAGTGAGAATGAAGAGGACACAAGGACAAAAGGGAGAGGAGACCCATGTGGGCGGGCCCCACGGACAAAAATAGCCCAGAAAAAATAATAAAATAATAAGGATGAATATCTAGAATATTGAATTTACTAAAATACGTTTCTGCTTTGCAGTTCCGTAAAATCTTCATCGTGGCTCCAAATTCGATTCTACTTGCACCCACGCGTTTATAGCGATGAGTACTACGAGAATATGAGAAAATAATAGTTCATACGTGTTACAAAATGACGGTCAATAAAAGTGAACGTTCTCGCTCTAAGGGCATTTTCGTAAATTCACTCTTTTAAAATTAATAAAATCGTAAAATTAGGGACGGGTTGTTACAAAAAACACGACACAAATGTCAAATGTCAAAATTTAAATGGTTCTACTACTGGAAACTAAATTTGAATTTAAATTTTGTATTTTTCACTTTCATTTATTAGTTTGTTTTAGAAGAGTTTGATTCTATTTCAAACTCTCACTTGTAAACTCAATATAAAGTGAAGGGTAATGTTAGAGACACTAAATTTGTAGGCAAAATTTGTCACTAATAGGAAATGAGCATGTTTATCAACGCTTAAGTAATAATCCAATAATCAACTTCCGTGTCATTTGGTTTACAAATTTAGTTTTCCTAACATTACCCTAATGTGAAATATACAGAAGGCTAAATTATCTAGCCTAATTACTTTCAAAGTAAATTTTATCTTGGTAAACCGCCCTTGCCAACTCTGTCACTTCTGCAATTAGATTTTTGGGATTCTCAGCTTACACGTTTGTTTCATCTTCTTAATGTATGGCTTTTTCTTAATCATTTGTTTTTGGTATTTTGCAACTTGTTTTGTAGATTCTTACCTATAAGTTAGAGCATCACCAGTGGAATCCCTAAATAAGGGCAACCACCTTATAAAATGTGTATAAAACAAATAATCAGAAAGTGAGTCCTTAAAGTATAGGGACTCACCGGATGCATAGTGCATGTCCTCACATATAAGAACTATGTAGAAACAACCTTGAGTGGAAAATGGGGCCTGCAATCTTGATTGAAGCTTTTAATGCTTTTAATTGATTAAAAAAATGTTAACATACATAAAAAAAATGTGCACCTTGAGTGGATGATTGAAGATTTTAATGCTTTTAATTAGTTAAAAAAAAGGTTAACATAAACAAAAAATATGCACCTAATCAAATTATCACATATAGTCATAAAAACTTCAAATTTAGGGATTCTACTATAAGAACTTTCATATCGGGGGCAATATTCCTTTAGGGGCACAAAAATTCCCTTTAAGTCCTTAAATGAGTATTCAAAAGTGGTGGTGGGAGTTCCTAAATAGGGATTTCCATTGGAGATGCTGTTAGGCTTTTTTAAGAGGGGTTAGGTCTCGTATTCCCCCTCTTTTCTTTGTATTTTTATTGTTGTTTTTTTTTTTCAAGTGTGGTTACGTTTATGCCCCTACTCTTTGCTTGTTAGTTTTTCATTCTTTTATGAGGCGTAAGGTTAGAGCAACTTCAACCCTCCTTTATAGGCTGGCCCAAAGTCTCTTAAAATAGGTTGGCCTCCCAAAAACCCACTCCACCCCACAAAATAGGCTAGCCCAAAGTCTACCCCAACTTCTAGGCCGACCCAAAATGGATTGAATGAATAACCAACCTATATGACATCATGCTAACGTTAGCCGCAGGTTGAGTCCTTTTTTGTGGTTGACAGGTGGGATCACAGGGGTGTGGGCACGCGTTCCAGCCTTAAAAAAAAATTGTCAGAATCTCACTGTGGGCCATGTGTCCACTTTTGGGCTATTGGATTTCAACCTTTTTGAAATCCAATGGTCCAGATTGATTGACTTAATAAAAAATTATAAAAATTGTTTAAAAATACAGAAAAAACTTAAATGCATTTTTTTTATATAAATACCTAACCATCTTCTACACTTTTGGAAAATAACACGTAGCGTGACAAGATTGGTTAAAAATTCTATCCGAAATTTAAAATAAAATTATTTTATTAAAAATTTAATAATATTTTAATAAGAATTGACTAGGCTATGGGTCATCTCATTTTTTAGGGGTGGAGATTCACTTGACCAAATACTGTTTGTTGCAGTCAATTACTATTCATTTGGATGGATTAAATGGACTTTGGGCCAACTCATTTTTTAGGGGTGGAATTGCTCTTATGTCCCCTCACTAGGTATAACTTCTTTTCTTTTTTTTTTTTTCAATAAAACCTCTCTGGTAATGTCAAGGTTCTAAAATGCGCTAGTTGGGTAGCGGGCTGAGTATAGCGTCTAGGTGTCTAGGCGGGCAGGAAGGCTTTTTTTTTTTTTTTAATTTTAATTAAATTCAATATATAACATATAATAACATATAAATAAATGCTTACTTATACTTTAAAAAATACATAATTATATTGAGATACATAAATTGCAAAACAGGACATATATATTACAAAAATGTTACTCTTACCATTTATTTGTACTATCTTTTGACCATCTCTCTAATAGGGATGAGACTCATATGTGATTGTGCACTCTACCTCTATTAGAGAGATGATACAAATAGATAGTAAGAGTATCATCACTTTATAGATTACTAGTCTCTCCGCACGCGCTCACACACATGCGAGAGACATTTTTTCTAATCATGGTCGCTACACGCCCCTAAAGATATACTGTATTAGCTGTTTACTATTCGTGTTCACTAGGTATAGACATTAATACTTTCACTATAGTTTTAACTTAAGTTACAAACAAACTAAAATCCTAGTTGGTCAAATAGTATTTCTCCAAGTTCAATGAAAATTGATTATTGCGAAAAACACATGCTCTTCTTCTTTTAACCAATCCAAGATCGAATAAAATTGGTTCACTCTCTGGAGTGTTTTGTACTAGCCCACATAGAACAATAAGCATGGAGATCATTGTTAGCTACAAAAAAAATAGCAATTTCTACCTTGATCAAGGAAAAAACTTAAACTCGTTCAAATGTTGTTATGAGTATAAAATTAACAAATAAATAAGACAAAATGACCTAACAATTCAATCTATATTCATTTCTTGATCCTCCCAAATTTTATTTCCATGGGATAATGGAGAGGTCAATATTATTATTCTTGAACTAATATTGTTTAAACCTCCGTACCTAGAAGAGAAAAACACATAAACAGAGTGAAGCTAAACATGATGTTCCAAATCAGTCTTGCAAGGAAAAAAATATGGAAACTATAAAATAAACCTAGCAACATATATTCAGTATTTCTTCTTCTTTATTTTTTTTGTTTTTTTTGAAGGCTAATTTGATATTAAAACTGACCTAAATTGAGCCTCCAAATCATCAAGCTTGGCAGCATAATCTTATCAAACCAACTCTACAGCCTTCATGTGTTCTTCTTCTTTATTCATCCATTCCTCCCTCATTTTCTTCATCTCTTTGTTCAAGCCACAACTTGAGCTGTGGCCATTGCCAACATCCATGCTAATATTGACACTCTTAGAAGGGAACTATGACACATGATTTTACTTATGTTTTTCAACCCACTTTTTAAAATATATATCAAACTTAAAGAATAGAGAAGAAGCTAAATGCAAATATTCTACATGTTTACTCTTCCTCAATTTGGAATGTTGCGTTGAGATTCCAAGTATGATATTGGAAGTGAACACAATAAAGCGATAAGATAAAAAGGCAGCAAATTAACCAAGACAGTGAAGAACATGAATAATTAAGATTACAATTGGGAAAAATCGAACCTGTATGACCATGCTAGTGATTGACAAACTCAGATTGTTCCTTCAAACATGCATAGAAGCGTCTTTAGCCTTGAAAGATACATCACAGTAGCATATTATTGCCCAAATTTCTATCCCTAATGAAAAAACTTGTGCCAATAAAATTAATAAACAAAGAAAAAAGGATAAATGAATGAACAATTAATAAGACAAACCCATCAAATGTCAGCCTCTCCTCTCTTTTTGTGCAAAACCCTATGATTTTAATACTTTATAAGCAATCGTGGCTTATAGTTATAAGAAAATTTGCTGGAAAAGGAAGAAGAACAGAAGAAGAAAAAAATGAGAGAGAAGAAAACCAACCTACACTTGAAGTACCAAATGTTTTTGTTTGCCCGTTTAGGTTTCGCGTTACTTTTCCTCAACTCAACCCTACAAGTCAACATCCAGTTTCTAGGGTTTTCAATCTCCGATCACCACCAATCCCTAGATCCATGGCGATGGCTTCAATGTATTTTTGTTGCTAAAATTAATCACCAACGTCACTAACGTTTGGATGAGAGAGCAAACTCTTTGTGGTACTTAGTGCCCGTAACCTCCAATCTTTAAATATAATGAAACTGCTATGACTTATTGCACTATACATACGTCTTTTTTCTGCTTCTTCAGTACCCTAACATTTACCAATGGCCTCCGCTGGGATATCTGCAGTTTGAGATAAATTGATGGAATGGCCTCCACTTATCCTCCTCGGCAAGGATATCTAACAATTTGAGAAAAACTGATTTGCAAACGTGGTGGAATTTGTCTCTTCCACGTTTGATTTCTAAATGGTACAATATTACTATTTTGTCCCTATTTTGTTGGGCGGTTTTTAATTATTTTCTGTATCAAAGTAAGGACATGATTGGAATATTGAAAGTTTCATCTATTTGGGCTTCTCACTTTATATATGTAGATAAAGTATTAGAACATACTGAAAATATGGGAAACAATTCTATAGAGTATAAAGTATTAGACACATTGAAAACATGGGAAACAAACATATAATGAGTGTTTATCCAAGTATTCAATAAGTCTCATATAATTTACTGAAAAAATAAAATGCAAAATAAAAGTTATCTATTTTCTGTGCAAATGAGAGTTGTGACTTAAGCGGGCCCCTAAGTAGGTCCATATGCTCTTTCTTAATTTTTAAAGGCTTAGGTATTAATAGGGGAGGTGGCTAGCTGCCTAGCGCCTATGCGATGCTAAGTGTGAAATTTTAGAACAGTGGGTAACATTCAGGTTTTCATGAAAAATATTGAAAAATGAGTTAGAAATAGAATTAGGCTCTTACTAAAATTGAGGTTCTTATTTGATAACTATTTAGTTTTTAATTTTTTTTTATCTACATTATTTGTGTTTAAAATAGAGGAAAAATACATGAGAGAAATGAAGAAAATAGAATGGAGGAAGAATGTTGGGGATATATAGAATAAACATTCCAGGATGGAGACACAAATCAAAACTAAAAACCAACAACTAAAACTATAGTTATTTTAACTTTCTAGATTTTATTTTCACTTATTCTTCTGTAATTCTTCTCTCTCTCTCTCTCTCTCTCTCTCTCTCTAGATCTCATTGTCTTTTACGTCCCTCATTTCTTCCATATATTTTCTTCATATCTTAAACACAAAAATTTAAAAATTAAAAATTTAAATAATTACCAAAGGGGGTCTAAATCTTGAAGAAGCACACGACGCTCTTCATGTCGACTACGCCTCAACTTCGAAATTTTCTGATTTGAAGCAGAAAAAATTCTGGTTGCAGCTGTAAGTCTCCAGCTAATTCTTTAATCTCACTCAAAGTTTTATTAGTTATATGTAGAAAACCAGGCATCTGTGAGCACATTGTATGGCGGAAAGTGATCACTGAAACTACATCGCCATATTCTCTAGCTAGGACAGAATGTCTCATCTCCTTGCTGCATAATATATATTATTGGGATGTTGGGATTAATTGTTAAAATGCCTCTAAGATTTTACGTGTGATTTGCGCCCTGCCTTTCCAGCTGTCTCAGTGCATTTTCAACACCAACAGTACTAGGAAAACAATACAAAGTGTTTGATTTCGAAGAACTAGTATATTACAGTTTAGTAGAAATGTCTCAAGTTTGATTTATATGAACGTAAAAACTTTTTGTATTTGTGTTGAGCTCAATATCTAATTATGCCTTGGCCAATTATGTGCTCAACACAAACTCCCTCTTCTTAGAGGAGAATATCGTTGTATAACTAGGAAAAAAAATAAATTAAAAGAAAACTTGATGATGCATGGCATCGTAAATTATTTATTCAGATGAGTTTTTTTTTTTTTTTTTTCCGACTGTTTGTCTCCTAAAGTTTTATTTGCCATGCACAACGAATAGTTTGTCCAAAATTTAAACAATAATGCAGAAATATTCAGGAAAGGCAGAAGAACAATATTGAAGCATCAAAAGCTTACCATTAAACCAGAATTATTCCGAAATTCCTGCAATAAGAGGTAAGAACGCATACGCAGGATTACGTGGATAGCATTCTTCCATTTATTTTCTAAATTCTAAGAATTAAAGGATAATACTAAAAAAATAGAATATTTAGGTTTTATGTACTTTTTAATTTAAAATATCGGCTCGAAGTTCTATCAATAAACTAAGGGGGCGTTTGTTGCGCCGGACTATCTCGGACTGGATTAGCTTAAAGGACTAAGCTGGACTGGCTTAGACTAGACTAAACTGGACTAACTTAATGAAGCGTTTGGTGCAGTATTGGACTAAGAAGCTGGATAATAACAAATTCTAATATTATTTTATTTAATATATAAATTATTAATATTTTATTATGATCTTATCTTTTTCTCCATCTTTTCCTACCATTTCCGTCCCACTCTTTTCCTCTTCTCTCATCGTCCCACCCTCTCCCTCTTTTTTTCCTCTCAGACCTCTCAATTCATGTCTCTTTCTCATTCCTGGTCAAACTCCTTATTGATTCCAGTCTCTATTTCTCTGTCCTCCCTCATTCTCTAGCTATGCGTTGTTCGAACGGAACCTCACGGCTCCAATTTTCCCGACGAGTTGTAGGTTTCCCGATGTGTTTTTTGGCCAACCCTCATTAAATTGGATGAAGTTAGCACCGCCAAAAAATTCATCACCATCCCTGGACCGAGATCTTAGCTTTGCATGCTCGAATTTGTCATGGATTTGAAGAAGCCCAAACTGGCCGAGACTTCCAGGCCATTTTGCCGGCTACATTCGACCACATTTTGGCCTCGATTCAAGTAAAATCGTAATCTTGTCACTCCCAGCTTCAATTTGGTATATTTTATATGAAAGTTGGTTGTGAAATGGATCTGAAAGAGAGTCGGGAAGTTAATGATTGATCTAGGTGACCGGCGATGACGAGGAGTCTGTCGGGAGTGGTCATTGAGCATGACAAGGACGAGAAATAGAGGATAGTCTTAGCTAGTCCCATGGTTATTGGGGGGTCTCACTAAGACCTCTTAGTGAAGGGTTTTGTCCATGCTAGTCCCATTTAGTCTCATTAATGTTAGTCCCAGCATGGAACAAACACAGTATTAAGGGTTAGTCCAGTCCAGTCCAGTCCGAGTTAGTGAGGGCAAACAAACACCCCCTAAATAGCTACAAAATTATAAACAGTCCCCAAAGTGCTAAACAAAATGATGGCAATTTAATTTTGGGAACTTTAACGAAAAGTTCCGGATCCTATTCACTTTAACGAAAAATCACATTTTTACACTAAAAAGTCAATCTTGGTACTATTCACTTTATCCTTTATTTTATCCTTATCGTTAAAACTTAAAGTTTTCAAACTCTTTTCATAAATTAGGATTAACTTTTTAGTGTAAACATATTTATAATTTTGTAGATATTTTGTTTAGCACTTTGGTGACTGTTTATAATTTTGTAGCTATTTAGTTTATTGATAGAACTTCGAGCTGATATTTTAAATAAAAAAGTACATAAAACCTAAAGATTCTATTTTTTATAATATTTTAAACTACCTGATTCGATCAGTGTAAGAGACAGGACACACTTCTCTGTCTAATTGACTAACTCATATATTCTCCGAAAAAATCCATTTATAATAGTTGTCACATCCCGGTCCAGACCCCCATCACATCTTGGGTTCGATTTCACTGTAGCACGATATTGTCCCCCTTAGGCCTCGACCACGCCCTCACGGTATTGTTTTTGAGAACTCACACTAGAACTTCCCAGTCGGTCACCCTGAGTCACCCATCCTGGATTGCTCTCATGGGAACTCGCTTAACTTCGGAGTTCTGATGGAACCCAAAGCCAGTGGGCTCCCAAAAGGCCTTGTGCTACGTAGAGATGAGAATATACATATAAAGCTTACAGGATCCACTCCATTGGGCGATGTGGGATGTAATCGGAACTCCGAAGTTAAGCAAGTTTACGTGAGAGGCCTCGTGCTAGGTAGAGATAGGAATATATATATATATATAAGGCTTACAGGATCTACTCCATTGGCAATGTGGGATGTAACAATAGGCTTGTGAAAATGTAAAACCCCTATAGGCATATAGCTTAATGTGGGAATAGGGAAGAGATCCTCTCTGGATCTCTACCACCAAAGTTCACCAATCAATTAATTTGAGCTCTTGAAATTTGATCTAATGGCTACAAATAGGGGGTCCCTTAAAAAGATAATAATTTTAACTGTTTGATCAAATTTCAAAGACCTGAATTAATTGATTGATGAGATTTGGTGGAAAAGATCATGAGAGAGGATGTCTTTCCGTGGGAATATACCTTGTTATTAGACTTTCTAGATAGATGGTGCTTACTGTGCAGAAGTTTTTTTCTACAATGATGGTTAAAAAACATATATTTAGAATATATTTTTCCCTTTGCATCAAAAACCCAAGCTTCCAATTCGTTTGTAAGTTCATCCATATCCTTATAAGAAAGGATATATTCTCTTCTCAGTGATTGCAGTCATGTTAGCTTGACCCACATCTCAAGCATTAATGTGAGGATTTGGATACCATTCCCTCTCTAAAAGTTCTAATAATATTGGGAGTCCCATTCCCTAAAACCACATGATTAAACCCCAAGAAAGCCGCTAAGTTGGAATTGTTTTTAGACAGCTTTGGAATATATTACCAAAGGGAGATCAAACCTAGGGGAAAGGGTTGCCAATTGCCAAGTCCAAACAGGAATATCTTCTAGGCCTGGGTTTGTCTTAGAGTTTCCCTATCTATATCTTTCCTTCTTATGTATATATATACACCACTAGATTGTGGTTATGGCAACCCTACTAAAGAGAACATTTGGCTCTTTCATATCTTCCATTGCATACTACTCGTACTTTAACAACCAAGATCATCACCACCACCATCACCACCACTGCGAAAGCATCATCAATAGGAAAATCAAACACACCATGCCAAGGGGTCGGCCGCTTTCACTAGAGGTTCGGTTTCATCTCCGTTGTTTTGCTTTCATTCTTTCAAGGTTTCTCATGTGTGTAGCTTGAAAGTTCATCATGCATGGCTTCTCTTCCTATGTATATACAGACATGCGCGCACACACACACACACATGTATTTGTACAAGCCCTTAAAGTACTATTTGTTTTATTCATATGAGAAACAAAGAACAAAAATCTTTCTCGTCAATTGTGGAGAGAAATCGATTTGAGAAACCTCGTTCCAAAGTGGTTCAAAGAGTAATGAACATCATGTTTTGAGCAAACTAAGTTCCCAACCATGATGGAGACCTCCAACCATCCAATTTTGTTAATCATGTGTGTACTAATCTCTTTATTGATCACGTTTATTGTAACACAAGAATTATCATGATTCATGAGGTATATAGGTTTAATCTGCATCCCAACATGGCTTTTCTTAATTCCTTTTTAGCTTCTAATTAATAACTGCTTAAAGTATAAAGCTTCTTGAAAACAACAAAAAGAATGAAGGAATAAAAAGAAAGGAAGGAAAAACCAAAACATGCTTTTTGCAAGATGAGAACAGGTTCTGAAACCGTGTTTGCTTTACAGACTGTGGAGCTCAAAGTCAGGATGTGCTGCACTGGCTGTGAAAGAGTTGTGAAAAATGCCATTTTCAAGCTCAGAGGTACACTCTTAAAATAATCATTCATTTTCAGTTTTTGAAATTATTATTGATTTTTCGTCTGGGAATAGGGGAATTACAGCGTACAAATTGTATATGTTGTGTATTCAGGGATTGATTCTGTGGATGTGGATCTACCAATGGAAAAGGTGACTGTAATCGGGTACGTTGATCGCAACAAAGTCCTCAAGGCAGTGAGGAGGGCTGGAAAAAGGGCTGAGTTCTGGCCCTACCCCAACCCTCCATTGTACTTCACATCTTCAAGTGACTATTTTAAGGACACAACCAATGAATTCAAAGAGAGCTACAACTACTATAAGCATGGCTACAATGTTGGGGACAAACATGGAAATATTCCAGTGACTCAAAGGGGAGATGACAAAGTTAGCAACATGTTCAATGATGATAATGTCAATGCTTGTTGCCTTATGTAACTCTGCTACGCAAGTAAACAAAGCTTATGCGACGGAAATATATGTGACTAAGAGAAATGTATATGTAATTCATATGTAGTAGATATGCATGGTTTAGATGGAGAGAGAAAATAAATAAAGAATTTGTCAATCTCCATCGTAGTGTTGTACAATATGCAGGTTTGGTTTCATGCTGAATATTTGTAGGTGGGGAAATCAATGGAACAATTCCAGGACTTGATTGTATGCAGCTTTTGTTCCATGGTCATGTTTTGTTTTGTTTTTATGTCTTTTCTCCCTCCATATTTCATGATTTGGATTAGATTATGACAGCAGATTATTATGGCATTTTCCATCGAACAAATACAATGGTTTATGGGATGGGACAATGAGAAGAACTTTTATGCAACGAGTATATATGTCATTGTTATGCTGAAAGTCAAAATAGTGTGTATATGCTATAATAAAATTAGGTAAGCCGCTAGTATAATTCCCAATCTACAATTTTTCTATTTATTTAGATATAAATAATTTTAATATACAACCACATGAGATACCCATTGTATAAAGGTGCTTCTCAGCATCTCATGCACTACCCCATAAATTGATCTCTCATAAAAAGACATACACTTGCTAGGAATTTTCCACTTTTGTCACCGTCCAACAACCCTACAAGGTCGTTGTTCCTTAGTTGAGAAGGCAAAGTGAAGTCGAGTCGAAATGGTCTGAACTCTTTCGGTCTGCAAAGAATATTAGAGATGTCCACTTTATTCACGGAATACGGAAGACAACAATAAACAACTTTTCCAATGTTTGCTATTCTTGAAATATCTTTGAATTATTGACATAGAGGAACCGAACAGAAGACTTTGTGTACATAAGTGAATACTTTTTATTAATTGAGTTACAAGATTTTTACTATAATAAAATCTTTGAATTCATGTTTTTTTTTTTATGATTAATTCTTTAGAAAATTAGATTAATTCGCATCTATACATACTAGTTTATCAATGATTTATATATACTAGTTATGTTATTAAAAAGTGAACCCGTTTATTGTAAAGAAGTAAAAAAGGACTCAAAATCGTTTGGAGCCGCATGATCTTATATTTGACACATGCCAATATGAGATTTAAAAAATTAAGTGAATAAAGAGAATAAAGATCAGGAGAGAAGAGAAATCGAACCCATTAAAATAATATCAAACGTTGTATGAATTTCTACCAAATAGAATTTTTTTTTTATTGCTCATTAGTTAAACTTATATATTTTTACTGTGCAGTCGTGCATTGATTTTCTTTGTCAAGTGTTCTTTAATTTTTTTTCCAATATAACCGTTCAGGAAAAGAAAAAAAAAATACAAGAAGAAAAAAAATGAGTGGTTGAAAAATTATGATGGCTAAATTAATGAAACCTAAATTTGATTCAAGGCTTCAATGTTATAATAGTCCATGTGTTTTGGTCATTGAGTCAATTTATTATATGTTCTTCAATTAGGCTAATTTGGTCCTTGTGTTTATCTCCATTTAGCCATTTAAGAACATTTCCATCTAATTTTTGTAAATTTATTTTATAAATTATTATAAACTTATCTATAAAATTATAATTGATTTGATTTAAAATATTAAAAATGAAATAAAACTAAAAATTAAAAGAAAAATTATTCTCCTCCCAACCACCACCCCTCCCCCCCCCCCCCCCCCCGCGGCGACTTCCTTCCAAACATTACCCCCTATCTTTCTATGTCACAACCTTTAATCATTTTTCAGATTGGAAGTTTTATCTCTTATGTGTTATTTCTCATTGATTTGCATTTTTCTGTAAAGATAAAGAGTAAGTATATCTCATACGATTTTTTTTTTATGAATTTTTTTTAAAAGAGATTGGATGAAATGTTCTTAATTAGTTAATAGAGAAAAACACGATGATTAAATTAGCCAAATTGAAAACACGAGGACAAAATTAGTCATATACCTATAATACAGGGATCATTTTGACATTTAAGCCTTGATTCAAACCGATGAAACGTAGACACCTCATATTACCCATCACCTTTTAAATTGTTTATTCAACACTTGAGTTTTGTAGAATCGCTAAGACATCCAATATTCCTTTTTTTTTTTTTTTTTTTTTTTTTTTTTTTTTTTTTTTTTTCAAAGATTACGTTTCATTGAACATACATTCGGAATTTGCGTGTGGTACGGTACAGTGGTAGGATTGAACTGCACTTTGACCAAAGAAAAAGTCCTCAACACGAAGAACTCTCGACATAGTTGAGGTCCATGTCCTTGAGGAGCCAAAAGTGTACAAAATACAAAGATAAAAAGAAAAATCGACCGACCTTCCTCCTCCTCCTCCTCCTCCTCTGCTCTGCAAGTCTCTGCCTTCTCTGAAGTAGCTATGTTCTGAATTTACACTCTTTTCCAAGCTTAAAATTTCTTTAGCTTATTAATGTGCAAACAAATGGGTAGCTCAAAAGTGTTCAAATTTTCACTTCCCACGAACAAAAAAAGCACAAAAGATTACTTCTTTTAGCTTAACAATTAGCACCATTGTAGGCCATGGATTCTTGCTTCGATCTGACCATTGGATTTCTGGGCTTTTGTTTGGGAAGAGGTTTTGAGCAGGTTTGACTAAAACTTGATTTCCATATAAATGGAGGGGGGTGATCATGGATGAGGAGCTTCATCTTCTGCAAAACCATCCCGTTTGTCCCCTTTAGCTGAATCCTTTTCGTCGAACCGCTCGAATACACCCTTCCGGACACAGTCGTGGTTAGTATGTGCCTGTGGCGGCAATGTTCTTGTTTAATGTTTATGATTGACTAAGGATAACAATGGCTTTTGGTGACATATTTTGTTTTTTGGGCTCGAATAACTCAGAAATTTTTAGCTATTACTATGAATGTTTCCTACGCGAGTTACTTAAGGTGTGTGGTCCTCTGCATCTCGTATGGAAGAAAACAAATGATCAATAGAGTGTATTAACGAATGAAAGTTTCTTTTTGAGGCCACTGTTGTTGTGAAATCAATACTGTAAGAGCCTCATACATAACATGCTTCTGCACAGGAAATGCTGCTGTTAAGGGATCGAAGCTCTCTATGTTGACAATTCTGAAATTGTTATAGGAAAGTGTGGCGATTTGACAGTAGGAAGAGAAAATCAAGCAGATGCTGAATTATTCCCTTTTTTTCAGGGGTTAATTCAGTTACTTCATCTACACCAATGATTGAAAATTTTCTCAAACTCAGCTACCATATTCTGCACTGGCAATGACTTGGAGCGGTTGTAGTTACAAATTTGCTTTTTGCGAGAGTGGCTTCACAAAATTTGATCCTTAAACAGCTAAATCTCTGGCTTTCCATTCACCTAAACATAATGCTTTTCCAGTTTCTCCCTTGAATCCCGTATTGTCAAGGAATGTGGATTTTAAAGGCAATTGTTCTGTGAACGATTATGTGGATCTTCATCACCTGCTCTCTGGTGAAGGCAAAGGGATTCACCGTGATGAAAGTCCCAATGATATAGGAAATGAAGGCTGGTAAAGCTCCTTCTAGTGAGGGTATAGGTCCATTACTATTGGCAAAATCTGAGCCAGTAGTTATTTTAACCAATATATCTGATGATTTCAGCTCGAAACATCTTGGCGTTAAAAGAGGTGTTTCTCTTGTGTGAATGACTCTGATTTGGATTCACCTTGTAGGAAAGGAACCTTGGCTTCTTGGCAATCCCCATTTGGGTTTTCAAGTTCTTTGAGTTCAGACTGTTGAAAATGAACAAGAAACGCGTAATAGTGTGGGAGACGGTTTTCTCATCTTTCCAAAAGAGTGAATCTTCAGCTGTTGTTTCATACTCCAAAGGGGATGGACCTTTTGATGCAGCAGGATCAAATTCTTCCATATCGATTTATGCCGATCAGTCTTCCAATGACAACCATGAAGTGGAAAGAGCTTATGGTCATAAGCATGACAACCATGAAGTGGATTGATTTGTGCCAATCAGTCTTCCAATACTTAATGTGATGCATGAAATGTCAGAATTGCTTGTTCAAAATTGTCCAAATGATTTAGATTCACTGGATGAACATAAGCATGACACGATCCAGCATATAATCACAAATCTTTCTATTTGCATCCAACAGAGGCCTGGAGGAAAGACTCCAATCTCTGACATAACTCTTACAGGCACTTCACACTACCCTAATAAATCAACAGAGCTCCAAATGGTAGGGTTATGTGCACGTGTCCATACATTTTGCGAATCTGGTGTGAATACGATACTGAACTTTGCCTTCCTGTTTTACATTTTGAATATGATTCGTACTGAACACTGTCAAATTTCTAGGCAGATATTTGTGCAATTTACTCGTGTGCTAAAATATAAATTTTGCTCTCCTTATCATATCAATTTCTACATGTACTTACATTTGAATTCATACTTTTGTTGTGTTGATTACTTGATTTTCATTCTGTGAGAGCATTAACCTTCATATACATACCTTTATTTATCAGGTTAGTTTATTTAATGTTATTGCTTACTGTAATAGTAATCGTTATAGTCTGATCTGTATCCGCCCTGGAGCTGGTTGACGGTAATAACATCATCATATAATTTTATTATAACTAAGGTTTTCTGGTTGCTAATATTTATTGTGCTTGAGACGGCATGCATGTGTGTATGGTATGTTGGTCTCAGAGTCTAAATGATGTATTTCAGTGCTCAAACATGGGATTTCAAGTAACAAGGACAAAGGCTTTGGCTGTTCCACGTGAGCTTGATTACCAGAATTGCTGTACAGAGCGCAAGGTTAATTCTCATGTTTTCACTGAGAGTGTTGGATTCCTTTTCTTCACATAGTGGTGTAGACACTGAGGAAAGCAATGAGATCATTCAGGTATAATTTGTGACCAAATGCTATAAATTATCATATAAGTGCTTAAATGTTGTTTCTACTTGGAAACTGAAAGTTCACAGTTGTAATGATTAGATGCGGAGTATGGGCAACGCGTTGAGAGGCAATCGTCTGACCACTGAAGAGTTAGACCCACAAGCTCTAGTGTATAAAACGTTGTGGCTAGATGCTGAAGCAGAATTACGTTCCATGAAGCACAAACTTGTGTCTAATGCACACAATTGGAAATGGGTGGCTGCGGATTAGACAAATATAAGGTGAACTACTTCCCTTCCGTTCTTCTGTCTTTCCGTTTTTAGTTTGAATTTGTTATTTTCTGCTCTTTTAGGTGGCAGGCAAGATTAGCAAGAGATATACACTAGCTCTAGATGTTTTATTTTGATACTACCAGGAGGGGCTGCTGGTGTTGGAAGCTAGAGACTCTTCACCTCCATGTATGTACAAAACTTAGTCGAGATGCGGTATAGAGTAGTACTACGTACTTGACTTGTTATAGAGTGACTTACATTTCATGTTCACGCCGTTAAAACGTAAGGTTGATGATTCTAAGTATTTGAATGAGGGGAAACAACTTTTGCTGGTACATAATGGTTCAAGCATTACCTGGAAAATCTGTTTCTTCTGGACCATAGGGATGTGTTATCCTACGGACAATTTCGCAAGGAAAGAGGCAACATCCGTGTAATTAGGACATGGCAGGGATTTTTTGAAATCAATCACTTGAACAGGGGAGAGTGACCTCAAAGAGGCACTAAATGTACAGCCGTGCTCATGTGACCAAGTCATGTGATAAGAGAGAGCATAGGTGTTTACACCTAGTGATAAGGCAAAACGTTCTCTAAAAAATGGGTCTTTTGTGATGTTTTTATGTTTGATATCGGATAAATTTTATGTGGGTCATGTAACCTATGAATCTTAATACAGATTGTTTTGTTCTATAAATATTTGATTTTATCAGTCTTTCAATTGGTACCACCCCGTATAAGTAATTCAAAAAATGATGTAAAAACTTACACTTTAGAGCAAATTGTCTGGACTGGGACATTATAGTGAACTTGTTTTATGTAATTCGTTTCTCTTTAGTTAGAAACAAGCATGCTTGCGTTGTCCAGTTTTGTTAAGATAAATTTTTTATAAATGAAAAATTTTAGATTCAAATATCATGAATGACGAGCTCGATGCTAATACATATATTAAATAAAAGACTGGAGGGTGTGGCAGTAGATGTCATTTAAGCATTTGACTATGGAAGTTACTGTTGGGGCATGCGGTACTACATGAAAACATTGTGAAACATTACTGCTGGCTTTTAGCCCAGTGGGAAGTGGGAAGTGGGAAATGGGATGAGCGAGGCCGATGTACTAGGCCATTCGCCCACCAATCCTAAAGTGACAGGTCATGGCATTGGCCCAGTGGGGACTCGGAACTTCCCTCCAAACCCAACCTTCCTATTTTGTATCCATTATTTACCATAGGCCCCTGCAAGTAATTAAATCACCATCACCATCACCATCATCATCATTTTTCTTAACCTAGACATCAACCTTTATAATTAATTTAGGTACAATTTTTTTTTTTTTTTTTTTAAAGAAAAGCTGTAAAGCTCAGTATATTTAGATTATTATTATTATTTTATTCACTTCAAGCTAAGTTTTAGAATACTTCTTGTTAGTTAAGCCCTATATAACCTACTACCATCTTTTAAGATTTTTATTTAGCCTTTTAGTTGCCGGCATCATATCATTCTATACTATACCAATCCATAGTATAGAACCATGCTTAAGTTTACGGCCAAATTTGGATTGTTGTGTTAAAAAAAAAAAAATTAAAAACAAAAAAAATTAAAAAAAAAATTGTTGTTATTGTGCTGTAAGAATAATCAAATGTAAAATAAAGTAGATGAGCGTATGATAAACTAAATATTTAAAAATGTAGTGACTATGAAAAACTGTGCAAAATTGTTTGGTGAATTTAATGTGAAAAATAATATAATTTTTTATAATGACAAAATGAATATGGTAATGGGGTGGTGGTGATGACAACAATGGCGATGGCAATGGTGGTGATGGTAGTGGCATTGGTGGAAGTATGGTGGTGGCAGTGGCAATAGTGGGATGTGGTGGTTGGGGTGCAAATATAACAATAGTGATCGGGTCGATGGTAGAGGCCATGGGGACGGGTTGAAGTTATGGTGGTGATGATGGTGGGAGTGTCGACAACGATGGTGGTGGTATCGGTTGCTGTTGTGGTGGTGATTGTGGTGACAATTGAGGTAGTGGTGGTGGTGGCAACAATTGTGGTGGTAATGATGGTCGTGGTGTAAGGTTAGTGTATGTAGTGGTGGGTGGTGCGGTCACTTTGTTCTCGAATGGATAAATGTGAGTAAATGAATAAATAATGTCATTTTTAAGAACTAACGAGGGTATTACAAGAATTGAAAATATTCATTAAAGGCTCAATTTCACTTTTTATAAAAGGAGCTTTTAAATACAATCTACATGCTGCTTTTAAAAGCTACTGTATGGAGGCTATTATTTGAGGACCTGTATTTTCAAAAATAATTATATATAATTATGTGTTGTAGATACTTATTAATTTCAAAAAGTTTTGTATTACTTCTTATTTAATTGTTAATTCCTTTATTTCATTTTTCTATACTCTAATTTACTATTATTTTGAACCAAATAAGTTCAGTACACCATTACGGTAGTATTTGAACTATATATTTATATTATTCATTTTCTTTCCTTTTACATTATCTTATTAAGATGTTTGTTCTATTCTAGTTGGACCAAAGCCATAGCCAATTAAAGGGCTTTTGCATCATTCCTATCGATAGCTTTTAGGCGGTGTAATTGTGCTTGGTCTGATCTCACCTTCCTCTGTGCCGACTTCCCTCTCCTATAAATAGAATGTTATTGCTTCGGTTTTCTTTGCTGGCAAGATGAAACATTTTCTATCGGAGTCTACTCTTTCTTAGGTTTAAAGAGTTTTCCTTTCTAGGTTTTCGTCTTCCTTATTTGTCTCATATCTCTATATGTTATTAATAAATTATAAATGTTTGTATCTAAACTAAAAAGGGGTTGTTGGGCATCGTTATGCATATGTATTTGAATTCGTTCATACTGTTGATTTAGTTTTATAGAAAAGTCTTTCTATTCATGTTGTTCTTTAGTGATAGCCTCTTATGTTCTGTATTTCGCATGTTACATAACAATACCATGTTGATTCCTATTCTTCGAAAGGCACTGAACTTTAGGAAACTTGGATGCTGCTCTATTGTAAAGAGAAAAGTCGAAGCATGTACTGCATATATATGTATATGTATGGATGTATGTCTGTTGTTAAATGAATAAGCATGTTGGTAAATGGTTTTATGTACAGTTTAATTTATACATATTACTTGAATGGTTTTGAAGGCAAAAGACTTTTGAATAAGCACTATACATGTTTGCTATATACGAAACTATTTTGTACAACATTATAGTCAACCAAATGACTTTTGAATTGACTAGCGTGGAACTGATGAGTTTTAAGTGTGTTAATTAGTATTAAAGTTCATATAAGGCATTTGGTAGTTTTCTTATACTTGTGAATAAGAGTTTATCACAGTTGTGGTTTCTTGTGTTATTATCTCGGAACAATGCTTTGAAATCCATGTGGGGGAAATCTGGCAGACCTTTACGGAGATTGGCCTTATTAAATTTCGTGAAGCATTATATTATTATTATCAATCTTGTTGGTTGATTAATGTGATCTAGGTTGCTAATTGAACAAATACTACTCTTGCGTGTTTACTTGTTATTGGTTATGGAATTATTGGTGAAATGCTATTGGTTGAGAATATACTATGGTATATGTGAATGATAAATGAAAGTATTTGTGAATCATTCATAATTGGTCGTGTGGTTGGAGTTTCAGTGGTGAGAAGGAATTGGAAATGAGGGTAGTTGGAAATGATCTTTTGTGTAGTTGAGCCAAACTCTTAGTAGGTACCAAGTCTCAGGCGAGCCCACAGTGCATAGTTTCTTTGAGGGTAATTCGGGATTGGCGACGAAGAGTTTTGGCAAGATGACTAAGAAAAGGGGAAATTAGGATGATTGAGTTATAGGGGGTTAATTTGTATATTAGAACATTTGAACCACCACTGCAGAGGTAAAATGCATGGTATGGGACATGCAAGTCCGCGTGTTTTATTATATAAATTAACGAGGGTAATTGAAGAGGTTGCATTGCATTCATGCATTATTAGCAATAATGATTTGATATTTGGCTATATGATTTCATGATACTTAATTTAATATTGTCAATTACTGTGACAAGGTGATGTCTCTACTAAGCTGTTGAAGCTCACCCCTCTATTGTTATGCAGGTTTATGAACTAAACAGTAAAAAATGGTAGACAGGATGAGATCAGATTAAGTGTGAGGATAAAATTTGTATTTATTTATTTTTTTAGTCTTGTAAGGAATCATGAATTATTTTTATAAGAGGAGTTTATTTTTCCAACCCGTGTCAATTTCCCTTAAATTATTTTAGTCTTGTAAAGAATTATCGATTTCTTGTTATAAGAGGAATTTCATATTTTTCTACCCAGTTTCAATTTCCTTTTATTCGCGTTCCAGGCACGGGGTCTTATATATTTTTCCACCGACCCCGAGTTCGGGTGTGACATATTACTTTTAAACAAGATTCTAAAACCGCTAGGCGCTAGTCGGGTGGTGGGTAAGAGCCTAACATCTAGGCGGCCTAAGCGGCTAGGTGGGTGTCTATGCGAATTTATATAAATTTATTGTATATCTTGTAAATAAGTGTCTATTTACACTTAAAAAAATAATAATTATACTTGTATGGATTATAAAAGAATGACAAAATGCAAAAATAGAAGTAGAAGAATACACAAAGTACATCCATCCAATAAGTTGAATATTTAGAAAACAGTAAGCATATAATCCTAATGAGGAGTATTCTTGGATTGGACATAGACTAAATTATTTAACTTTGTTGTATCTAGTTTATTTCTTTTCTTTGCATGTATCCACTCAAAAGTGCTACAATTGACTTCACAATTGGATGGACTCGTAGTCAATCCATCCTTTGCAAATTAGGTATATCATTTCCATAAGTATACCGCCATAAAACTAAAAAAAGAAAAAGCACACAATTAATAAAAAATATATATATAGAAAACCGCTTAGGGCCACCTAGGTGCCGCCTAGCTCTAGACTGATTTTTCGAAACAATTTGCACTAAATCGAGGCGGGCCTTCACCGCCTAGCGCTTGGGTAGCCTTGACCGCCTAGTGCCTAGGCCGATTTTTAGAACAATGCTTTTAAAATAAGCAAAATATTTATTTTTACCGAATTTTTTTATTACTTAATTTTAAAGTGAAGGAGCTTAATTTTGATTAAAAAAAAAAAACAATAACAAATGGAGCCTTACGAACGTGGGGAGCTTAGAATGAGTCGTTATCTTCCATCATTTCTCAGGTGCTTGTAAGCGCCATATTGAGCTGGATGCGTGTTTCCCAATTCAAATCTTTCAACACATCTTACTCGCTACCATTCAACCAATAATAGACTAATTACTTAGTTAGATGTCATCTCCTCTCCTCAATATACAGTTCCATGCCATTAATTTGACACATGCCAGTAGTGACTCATTATCCATATATTTTATAAGGAAAACTAATAAAAAGGGTTTAAAAACTTTGAGTTTTAATGATAAGGACAAAATAAAGGGTAAAATGAATAGTACTAGGATTGACTTTTAAGTGTATAAATGTGGTTTTTCGTTAAAGTGAACAGTACCGTGAGTTTTTCGTTAAAGTGAACAGTACCGTGGGTTTTTCGTTAAAATTCCCTTATATTATATATGTAGCAGCCCTTTATTTCCTTAGCAAGTCTTGGAACCGCCTCATGCTAGTTTTCAAAATAGGGACCTTCCTCACACAGTTTTCAAACAAGCACGTCGATTGGTATAGGAAATTAACTTAGGAACCATGGAATGGTTTTGCATTCAGAGTGTTAGTTCATAGAGGCATATTATATATATATATATATATATATATATATATATATATATATATATATATATATATATATTATCTATGTAGTTTGGGAGAAAAGAAAGTGAGGCCCCTTTGTGAAGAGCGGTAGGTGAGTTGTCCTGCTGAGGTTTTAGTTATCGGTCGAGGTAGTGATTTATATAATAGTTTAAAAGCTTTTTTATTTTTAGATAAACGAAACCATGAATTATTATGAGATTTAATCTATTTCCAAATATCTATTTATTTTCAAGTCAAGTATGTTTGAGTTCATTTAAATATTTATGATGGGATAGGATGCGGTCCCTAATTCCTAATACCCTTTGATTGAAACCTTAATGAAATTCAAAGTTCGATCAAAGTCTCATGACTTTGTACACCTCATTATATTACTATTAATGTTTATAATTTTATAGTTTTGATATTAATTGTTTGATATTTTATGAGATTTATAATCCTATAAATTTAAAATATTTTTATAATACTATTAGAAACGGCTACAATAAAAAAATTCAAACATTTTGATTGAATAAATGGATAAAAACTACGTAACAATAAGAAATAATAAATGGCAAAAGAAAGTATCCGTAGTGTTAAAAAAATTGGTACATTTTACAAAAAAAATTGGTACATTTCACATATAACAAAGTGGTACATTAATAAGGAAGAATAGGTACATTATAAATAAATTAGGGTACAAATAAAAGATTAAAAAATTATGAGTACAAATGAAATTTAAAAAAATATGGGCGTAAAAAGAAATTAATACATGGGTACAAATTAAAACTAAAAAGAAAATATTACAAATTAAAAAAAAAAAAAAAAAAAAAAAGAGGTTGCAAATTAAAAGTAGGTACAAACTAAAAATATAAATATATAATACAAAGTTTAGCCATAAGGCATAAATATACCATATGTAATTTTTCTATCATTGATTAATTATACAATGCTACGTGATAGTAAACACATGGGCACAAATACACATAAAATTTTCAAAAAATATGGGCACAAAAAGAAATTAATATATGGGTACAAATTAAAACTGAAAAGAAAATTGATACAAATTTAAAAAGGTTAGCAAATTAAAAATGGGTACAAACTAAAAATAAAAATATATTATAAAAATTTAGTCATAAATCTAAATATACTAATTGTAACATTTTAAACACTAAAGGAATATATTTAAAAAAAAATTATTAAAATAATTAATGATGTTATTAACACCCAAGGACCTTGATCAAAAATTGAAAAGGAATAAGGTTTTAATCAATGGAGTAGCAAAATGGATGAAAACCTAATTTCTCCTATACACAATCTATTTGGAATTACTTGAAATCGTCATGGAGTATGAGAACTTTAGTGTTGTGTTATATGAGCAATAAATGTATGGCACACCAGGACACTATGAAGGATGAACAACACGTGAAGGGCCGTTGTGATATGAAATTATGAAGTTCTTTTACATAATTATGACATTTTCTAGCTTGTGTAAAACAACATCGATTGACTAGCACATTATATGTTCTACTCACTTGGAGAGGTGGCAGTTGCTCATCCCTCCTGCTTTCATTTTTCAAAAGAAATATTTGACGAGACAGAGGCCACTAGACGAGCTGAGATTGTGTTCTATTGACGCAGATAGCGAGGTGACAAAAGCTAACCTTAATAATCAATATGTTTTCAACTTTTTCATTTGAAAATGGTCCATAAACTTTTGAAAGCGTTTTATAAGGACAAAGTGGCTCTATAACACAAGTAATTTTTGAAAGGCATTTTGATAACCTTAACCAAAAATGCTTTCTCTATAGGCATGTGACAACTTATGTCTAGGATTACGTACTTATGTTGAAACATAGACAAAACCCACCAAATTGAATTGTACACGTGCATAAGCTGTGACATTTTGGTGTCTACTTGACAAAGTCTACAATTGGACTTAATTGTTTGGATTTGTGCTTACCTTGTTAGAATTAGGATTTTGTTTCTTTGTCTAATACGGTAAGGTTAGTTCTCTATATATATGATGCTTTGCAACTCGTAGACACAAGTCCTTCACAATGTAGCCTCTTGAGTTATGTAGCCGTCATGGCAATCTTTCGTTCACTTAATAAAATTATATTAATTTATAATTAGTTTGGTCATTTGTCAGTCATGCACTATAATATTCAATTATCATGCTCAATTCCATGAAATTAGCTGATTTAAACTACTAAGTCTATCAACTTTTGTAAACGACATTGCTGACAAAAAAAAAAAAAAAAAAGACATTATTGTTCTCATTAATTTAACACATTTTCTAAAAGTTGAGGACATAACTAAACTTGAAACCAAAAGCAATTGAGGACCAACGTTGAATAGCCAGTAACTTCAGAAGACAATTTATAATTAACTCTTTTGTCATTTATGCGGATGTAAATCAGACAAGATTAATTCCAAGCTCTTTCTCTCTCTCTGCCCCACATGGTTCACATGGTCCTATATATATGGTCCACAACGCATCTCTATAATTTTATGAGATCAAAATTTTGATGTTATATGAATATATATTGATAACAGTAAAAAAAATGACTATATACTTGAGAACAAATTAAACCATTGTAAAAGGAGATAAAAGCAGGCAGTTGGTAATACTAGGGAGCTTAAATTTGTAAACAAAATTTGCAAACTAAATAATGTGTCATCAATAGAATGAGCATGTTTATCAATGCTTAAGTAATAATCTAATTATCAACTTCCATGTCGTTTAATTTACAAAATTTTCTACAAATTTAGTTTCTTTAGCATTACCCTAAACAAAGTTGTAGGGCAGTGTCTACTTGATAATCACATTTTCCATCCAAACAAAAAAGAAATCTAAACCCAATTTCCCTTTGGCTAACCAGAAAAATCCCACTACGCACTACCCAAACAGAAACACACACACACACACACTCACATATGATCAGTTGCGTAAATTATATGTTAAATTTGCTAACTAAGTGTTATTTCTCCTTACTTTCTGTTGATTAAAGCGAACTTATAACTAAGTAAGACATTAAAGTGATAGAGTTTTATAATTGAGGCTAAACTTCAAACACTTACCCTAGTAGCTAGGGCAAAACCCCCATCCACCATGAGTGGGAAGCAAATCAACTCAGTGTGCTTTTTGAACGAGAAAATTCAACTCAGTCTGCTTTGAGATAGTCTCAGCTCATTAATATCTAACCAAACATAAATAGGGAAATCAAAAATTAGAAATCAAAAGAACTTGGTTACTGGTTACCGAGTAGCCAGCGGAGCGTGTAAAGGAAGGAAGGAATAGACGAAAAAGCAAAGGATTAGAGTGGGAGATAGGGTTTGGCCAACTGGCCTCTTCCACCATGCATGGGTGCAGTTTTGATACCTTAGCATGAGATTGCCTACTCAGCATTAAAGGAGGGAGAGCTATTGATCACTAGCACAAATAATCTCATCCCAATCCCAATCCCGATCGCAATCCCAATCCCATCCAGGTGGGTCAGATTCATCAGAAAAATTAACAGAAATATGTATTATTTTTTTATATTTGCAGGTCTACATTGTTTGTCATACCCACATAAGGCGCGGCCTATAGCTTTTTTCTCTTCTTGTTTACAAAGATGGTGAGTTTTCTATGCACATCTTTACGGCTGCTTTGGAGCTTATATAGAGGTGAGTGCGCACCCCATGACCCGTTACTATCAAACCCCTAAATAATATTTACACTCATAATTGTGGTTGTTTTTTTGGGATCGGCTGCCCTCTCTTTGCACTGTCCTTGTTGATGCTGCAGCTGCTGCTCTGCCACCACCAATTTTTGAAAGCCGTTGCAGAAGAAAGAAGAGCTGTTCAGAACACTGGATAAAACAACTCCCACCAGCTTTTTTGTTTCTTCTTCTTCTTCTTATCCTTTTTTTTTAATTATTTTTTGTCCTGCTCTTTTTATTTTTATTTTTTAACTTATGTTTTATTATCCCTCCTTCTTCTCCTGCTTTCCGCATGACAGTATAGATAGTGGTCAGATAATAACGGAATTGACCAAAAGTGAAAACCCTAGTTGATCACAGCCGTTGATGGTTTAGCATCTTTGATAAAACTCTGTACGTGAGCAGAACTAGACGGGCGTATGGTCCATTCAACCTTTAGGAAACATGGAATGTTGAGTGGGAGAAATAAGGAAACAAACAAAAAGCTAGCATGCCATCTTGGGTGGTTCGGTATGGGATACCGAACCAAAACCTTAGTCTCGATTCCCAAATCGAAATTTTCGGTATTCTCAATTTCAAGACCGATCTCAAACCAAATTTTCGAAAATCCCGAAATAGTTTCGGTATTTCGTGACAATCAGGAATCCCGAAATATTTTTGGGCTTTTAACCTTTTGGGCTTTTGGACTATAATATTTGGCTGTGCAGTGTGCAGAATAGCCAATCTGCACTGCATATCGTGGCTGTACGCAGTGTGCAGTGATCAAAATTTGGCTGGGCTATAAAGTGATCATCAAATCATTATGTGTAGAAATAAAATCAAACCAAAATCCTTGCATTGCATATATCCAAAACAGGTAAGGAAAAATGGACTCATTCACTCAATCCTTGAACTGGTCAGACATGCAGTAATTGCATTTAGTGAGATATAATAATAAACTTCACTTAAGAAAGCAATTCAACTAAATAAGTTGAAGAACGAAGGCTTCAAAAGAAAGAAATAGTTTGCATCGAGAGAGTATTAAACCAGATAATAAACCACAGCCTATTACAAAGGTCAACCAATGACTAATGTAAATATACCAAAGCTCCAAAAGCTTAGATTCCTTAAAGACTAAATACTTCCAATTACAAATATGTCCCACATTACACTCTTAAAAGCAACAACAAATAAATCAAAGGAGCATACAATGTAAAACCTTGTTTGAATGACAATGAGATCACAACTGGACTACTTGTGTGGCGCATAACTGGTTGTACTGGTTGTGTGAAACACGAGAAGTTTGAGAGCCCTAATGCGATAAGAGTCATGGAGTTTCATGTATTGCAGCTGTCCTAGTTTCGATCCTTATCTGATATACACTAGTATATCAAGTCATGATGGGACTAAAACTCTTTGAGATAGAGATCAACACTCCTTCTGTTAATAGGCTGGACCGAGTGGATCTCTATCGATGAGTGATTGTATAAATAGTTGAAGTCCCTGCTTCCACACTAAGGCTTCCTTAATATCTAAAACCCTATTCACTTAGAGAGGAGATTTAACGAGTGTTGGAAGTAGAAGACTTCATCTGTTGCTCTCAGAATGGCGATACCTCCAGGTAAGTTGATTTCTTGTACTGCACGGGATGGTCCTTCAGTTACTGAAGCGTATATGCTTATGGTAACCCTAGTGTCGTGTTGGTTTGCTATGCAGTTGTAGTTTGATTCTTTATATTACTGCTTACATATGGTATCAGAGCCAACCCAACATGGCTAGGGTTCCTTAATCAATATGGTTAACTTTCGATATGAACACATACATATTTATTTTGATCCTGTGTCATTTATATGCTTCCGCTGCATACTGACAATTGATTCTGCATGGTCACTATATACATAATCAACTATTGCTATGGATACCTCCAGTTGTGTTTGCTATTTTGTCCAGATAAGATCATTTAAAGGATGGTTACAGCACTGGAAAAACTCAACCAAGAAGAACTTTTGGATTCATATTTTATTTGAATCGTAAACAAGGATCTCAACACCTAATCTGCTCAAAAGTGTTTAGTTTGTTGATTTTGGCTTGTTGTCTAAAGAATCGAACATGTGATTCATCTGTATTACGTGAATGATAATCTGCTCAAAAGTGTTTATTTATTCAAGTTAAACAAATGAATCAATGTATAGTGAAGTATTGAATTGACAAGATTATATTCTTCATCTGCTCAAAAGTGTTGAAGTTATGTAAACTGCCCTTGTATTCAATATTTTGGCTATGCAAATCTAGTATAAATGGTTTCTGTCCAAAGATGATACTATGCTTATACGATTATGTGTCGGAAAAAGGATTAGGTATCATTTTCCGTTTGATTATTGACACTTAGATAACTAACAACTGTGAAAATTAACCTTTGGTTTTGCAGCTCCTCATATGACATCCCTCAATTTCAATAATATTGAGACTTTGACCGGTTCTAACTACAAGAAGTGGAAGGAGGATGTTGAAATGGTTCTTGGCCTTATGGATCTCGATTTGGCATTAAGGGAGGAAAAACCTGCAGCTATTACTGCAGAGAGCACTGCAGATCATAAGGCAAAGGCTGAGAAGTGGGAGAGAACAAATCGAATGTCACTGATGATTATGAGGAAAGCTATGGCTCCGTCAGTTAAAGGGGGTGTTCCAAAACAGGATAATGCAAAAGACTTCTTGGCTGCAGTTGAGGAAAAGTTTAAAGAGTCTGACAAGGCAGAAACTGGGACTTTTCTAACTCAAATTACTTCAATGAAATTTGATGGTGAGGGAAGTGTCAGGGAACACATTCTGAAGATGGTTGATCTTGCTCAAAAGTTGAAAGACCTTGAAGTACCCATGACTGATCAGTTCCTAGTTCATATGGCTTTGAACTCCCTGCCTTCAAAATATGGGCAGCTCAAAGTTTCATATAACACTCAGAAGGTTAAATGGGGCATTGATGAACTGATCACTATGTGTGCACAAGAAGAAGATCGGCTCGGGAGTGACAAATCAGTGGATGTGAATTTTGTGCAAGGAGAAAAACGCAAAAGGGACTTCAATCAAGGTTCAACCGTGGCTGCTGGTAAGAAGAAGAAGAAAGAAATTTCTTTTTCATTTAAAAATGCTAACATCATCTCTAAAGGATCTCATAAAATTAAAACTGCTAATGTCGAAACTGAGAAAGAAAAGGAGTGTTATTTTTGCAAAGAAACAGGTCACTTAAGAAAGAATTGCAATGGCTTTAAGAATTGGCTTGTTAAGAAAGGTAATGAAATAAATGTTTTTGTGTGTGTTGAGTCCAATCTAGTTTATATTCCTCCTAATAGTTGGTGGTTTGACACGGGCTGTTCTATTCACATAACCAATTCCTTGCAGGGCTTCTCAAAAACAAGGGTGATAAACAATGAAGTCTACAATGTCTATGTGGGGAATGGGAGCAAAGTTGCTGTCGAATCCATAGGAAGTGTCAAATTAGTTCTTTCCTCTAGCTTTATTTTAGAATTAAGTCCAGTACTTTATGTACCTTCCATGCGAAGGAATTTAATTTCTGCATCTAAGTTAGTTAAGTCCGGCTTTACATTTGTGGGTGACAGTCAAAGTGTAAAGTTTTTCCATTCAAATGACTCGAATAAATTGCTTGGTGAAGCTAATCTCAAAGTTGATATGTGGCAAATGAATTGTACTTATGAGATTGAATGTTTTAATGTTCAAAGTGTTGATTCTAAAAAGGTGCTCTCTCATGCAAAAACCTCAATGCTTTGGCACAAAAGGTTGGGGCACATCTCTAAAGAAAGGATCATCACACTTACAAAACAAGACTTGTTGCCACAACTTGATTTCAGCAACTTTAAAGAGTGTATTAACTGTTTTAAGGGAAAGCTCACTAATACTAGGAAAATAGGGTCAAACCGTAGCCAATGTCTATTAGAAATCATACACACTGACATTTGTGGACCTTTTCCAATTAAAACCATCTGTGGAAAATCATATTTCATAACCTTCATTGATGATTTTTCACGGTTTGCATATATTTTCCTTATTTCTGAAAAATCTGAAGCCTTGCAATGCTTTAAAACATTTCATTTGGAAGTTGAAAAACAACTGGACAAACACATTAAGATTGTGAGATCCGATAGAGGTGGTGAGTATTTTGGCAGGTTCACTGAGGCTGGACAACACAAAGGACCTTTTGCAACTTATCTTGAACAAAATGGCATCGTGGCCCAGTATACTACACCTGGGACTCCGCATCAAAATGGAGTTGCTGAACGAAGGAATCGAACCCTAAAAGACATGATCAGATCCATGTTTGCACATTCAAAGCTTCCAATGTTTCTCTGGGGAGAAGCACTGAAAACTGCAAACTATATATTGAATCGAGTACCAAGCAAGTCAGTGGACAAGATTCCATTCGAAGCTTGGACTGGAAGGAAACCGAGTTTTAACCACTTTCATGTATAGGGTTGCAATGCTGAGGCCAGATTTTATAATCCAACAGAAAAGAAACTTGATCCAAGAACCATCAGTTGCAAATTCATTGGATATTCTGAGAAGTCTAAAGGGTATAAATTCTATTGCCCTAACAGTCACTCGAGGGTCATGGAAACACATAATGCACGATTTCTTGAAGATGAGGATGAGACTGATTTCAGTAACTCAACAGCTCTATCCCCAGATTTTGAAGAAATCCCACTTAACAATGAGTTGCCTGATCAGCATGCATCCACTCACAGTATTCCCATGCAGCCACGTCCTCTTCATAGCAGCTTACATATGTCCTATGAAGATGAGACAGCAAATGAGGAACACATGGCCTGTGCAGATGTCCAAGAAAGTGAAGTACATGCACCTGTACAAACAACTGAAGAAGATCTCACAAATGCTCCAGTTACTACAAGGTTGGAATCGAATGTTCGCAAATCACAGCGAGTACGTAAAGCAGTATTACTGCCTGATTTCGTGTACCTAAATGAGGCAGAACACACTATAGGTGATGAAGATGATCCCTTGTCCTACAATCAAGCAATATCAAGTGCACGATCAACGTTATGGAAACAAGCCATGCATGAAGAACTGGAATCTATGGAGAAAAACAATGTGTGGAGTCTAGTTCCACAGCCAACTGGGACAACAAAAATCATTGGTTGCAGGTGGGTGTTCAAGACAAAACGAGACTCACAAGGCAACATTGACAAACACAAAGCAAGGCTAGTAGCGAAGGGTTTTACACAAAGGGAAGGAATTGACTACAATGAGACGTTTTCTCCAGTCTCAACAAAAGATTCCATGAGAATAATCCTAGCTATCACGGCACACTTTGATTTAGAACTTCACCAAATGGATGTCAAGACGACATTTCTGAATGGAGACCTTGAAGAAGATATCTACATGCACCAAGCACCTGGATTTGTTGAAAGGGGGAAAGAAACGATGGTTTGTAAGCTGAATAAGTCTATATACGGCTTAAAACAAGCCTCAAGGCAATGGAATAAGAAATTTGATCAGGTAATGGCAGCTTCAGGTTTTCAAGAAAACAAAATGGATGAGTGTATTTATCTGAAAGTCCTTGGGTCAAAGGTTATATTCTTAGTGTTGTATGTGGACGATATATTATTAGCTAGCTCCGATATGTCTCTACTACAGACAACTAAGAGTATGCTCATTCAAAACTTTGACATGAAGGACTTGGGGGAAGCTCGATTCGTTTTAGGAATAGAAATTGTAAGAGATCGTGCTAAGAAGTCTCTTGGTCTCTCCCAAAGGCAGTACATCGACAGAGTCACTAAAAGATTCAATATGGACAAGTGTTCGAGTGGTGAATTGCCTATTGGCAAAGGAGACAAACTGAGCAGTGATCAATGTCCCAAAAATGAATTAGAGAATGAGGGAATGAAGGATAAGCCCTATGCATCTCTTGTAGGGAGTCTTATGTATGCCCAGGTATGCACAAGACCGGACCTGGCTTTTGCAGTAAGTGTACTAGGAAGGTTTCAATCAAATCCTGGTACAGCACATTGGGTTGCAGCGAAATAGGTACTGAGGTATCTTAAAAGAACAAGAGATTTCATGTTAACTTACAGTTATGTGGACAAGCTGGAGTTGGTGGGATTCACAGATTCAGACTTGGCAGGATGTGTGGACGACAGAAAATCGACGAATGGTTACATTTTTCTGTTGGCTAATGGTGCAGTATCGTGGAAAAGTGAAAAACAGAAGAGTATTGCATCTTCAACCATGGAAGCTGAGTTTATAGGGTGCTATGCAGCAACTCAACAAGCTGTTTGGCTCAAAAACATGGTGAGAGGATTGGAAATCGTTGACAATGTTGACAGGCCCCTCAAGTTGTATTGTGACAACAAAGCTGCAGTTTTCTTTTCAAAGAATAACAAAAGGTCATATGCTAGTAGATTGATGGATATTAAGTACCTAAAAGTGAGAGATGAAGTGAAGAAGGAGACTGTCGAAATTGAGTACATCCACACAAGCTTAATGGTAGCTGACCCGATGACAAAGGCCTTACCAGTGGGAGTCTTCAAGAAACATGTCTTCAACATGGGAGTGAAAGAACTCTTTGATTCTGTTAATGAGTGGGAGTAAGCACTCCATGAACTACGTAGGTTTTATTGCAGTTATCTTTATTGTGATTTTCGACAGTTGTTAATTATTATTGACTTGTTTGAATAGCTGATTATGCTTTGACAAACGACTTTGGTACTGGAATCATTCCAGTTTGTTATATGGAACTGATATCTGACGATACAAATTATCAGTTCTCAACATCATGACTCGTAAAGGTGGCATAGTGTTTTTATGATAAATATGTATGTGATCACAGAGTGCAAAGTGCAAGCAATGCGTGCTTTGTTTTCTGTGGTCCTATATTTTTCTTAAAAAATGACAAGTCACTGAGTAGGATCAGTTGCAAGCTTTTGGGAACTCAATGATCATCATGATTCTTATTGTATTGAGGCATATCATTGACATTCAAGTGGGAGAATGTAAAACCTTGTTTGAATGACAATGAGATCACAACTGGACTACTTGTGTGGCGCATAATTGGTTGTACTGGTTGTGTGAAACACGAGAAGTTTGAGAGCCCTAATGCGATAAGAGTCATGGAGTTTCATGTATTGCAGCTGTCCTAGTTTCGATCCTTATCTGATATACACTAGTATATCAAGTCATGATGGGACTAAAACTCTTTGAGATAGAGATCAACACTCCTTCTGTTAATAGGCTGGACCGAGTGGATCTCTATCGATGAGTGATTGTATAAATAGTTGAAGTCCCTGCTTCCACACTAAGGCTTCCTTAATATCTAAAACCCTATTCACTTAGAGAGGAGATTTAACGAGTGTTGGAAGTAGAAGACTTCATCTGTTGCTCTCAGAATGGCGATACCTCCAGGTAAGTTGATTTCTTGTACTGCATGGGATGGTCCTTCAGTTACTGAAGCGTATATGCTTATGGTAACCCTAGTGTCGTGTTGGTTTGCTATGCAGTTGTAGTTTGATTCTTTATATTACTGCTTACATACAATTCAAGAGAGCATACAATTAAATAGAACTCATCTGAGATATTTACCTGTTGGTAAATAAAACTCCAGCACAAAAGTTGCAGTAGCAAAGCAAAAGAGCCTAGTTCCTTTGGACCTTCAACAATATGCAAAAACCCAAGAACCTGAACCATTAGATCAATTAAATAGAATCTGATTTGTGAAACCAAACAAACCCTAATCTAGAATTCGAAAATTAAATTTCAAAAACCGTAAAATTACAAACCCTAATCTATAATTCGTAAATTAAATTTCACAAACCCTAAATTAATTCCCATATTTATTTACCTGTGTCTGAATCTGAGAGAGAGAATCACGTGAGAGAGTCAGAGACTCCTGAGAGAGAGAATCGCGAGAGAGAGTTGTGATAGAGAGAATCACAAGAGAGAGAGACCGATGGTGGCTGTGGCTCTATGTCATGAAGGAAGGGTCCACCGTCGGAGAGAGACAGCGGTGGATGATCCGTGCGGTGGTGGGCCGGTGAATGGCTGGCCGGAGTTGGATTTGAGTGAGACTGAGTCTGAGTGAGTGAGAACTGATAAATGAAATGAAAATTCGAAACTAGAGTGGAGTCCTCGACGGGGAGAAAGCTGAAGGCCTAATAAGGAATTGATGGACAACATAGATTAATTCGAAACGATCCAACGGTTCAAATTAACTCTAACTATAATTAAAAAATAATATATATTATTATCTGTGTAAATATATATATATATATATATATATATATATATATAGGGGAAACTTGATATAGGTCCAATTTTTTGAGCCAATAGTAGGAATAGTCTAATTTATTAAAATAAGTCCAATTCCTTAAATCTTATTATTTTATTATCAATAATTATCTCTTCAATGATAAGATTTATTATAAAAATCAAATTTCTTCCTAATTATCTCTTTGATTATTATTATTTTTTGTTCTTTCTTGTTCTTTATCCCGTTTTAAACCCCATTTATAGGTTTTATTTTTTATTTTTATAATCAACCTATATCACAGGTTAATTATATTTCTCTACTTATATGACAGATTCTTTTTTATAATCAAGTAAGATTCATGTGTCTTGCTTGTAGATATATTATGTTTTTTTTTTCTACCTTTTAGTTAGGTTTCATATCTTACTTATAGATATGATATATATTCATATTTTTGTTACTTGAGTTAGGGTAAAATGATTTGCAGATAGATTTATGACAATATATTATTTTTTTTGTTATATGATATTAATTATATTTTTTGGGGTTGAAAATGCATAATATTAGAAGATTTTAATTGATTTTTAATATTTTTAGAAAATATAAAATGAGCATTAAAAAAAATAAATACATATAATTAGGTAATTGGACTCACTCCTAAAAATCATCTATGTTTTTGGACCTGGATCTAAAAGCCCCATATATATATATAATAATTAAAAATATATATTTTTGGTTCGGTATGGGAATACCGAAATGTTGGAAAGACAATCCCGATTCCCATACCGAAATTTTGGAAAAATCGGTTTGGGACATTTTTGGTTTGGAATCGGTATTTTTGGAAATTTTTTCCACCCCTTGTTCCCGATATTGTCATTTTCCCCATTTTTTTCATACGGCATGGCATGCCACGTCACCCTATATTTCTTGAAAATTCTTTTATATTTTATATATCTTTGATTGGGAATTGTTTGGGTTTCATTTACCATGACAAAAACCTACCACATGCATAGAACCAAACTAATGGTTGGACTTGGACATTGTGTACGAGAGAGAGAAAGAGTATCACATTCACGTTCATATATCACGGGAATGTGGTGCATATAAACTAACAAAAGAAATATCAACGTGGGCCATGCAGAGAAGAAGTCTTGTAGGGAGTAGATTGCACGTGTTGTTTGTTGGAAAAAGACTTCCATAACATGTATGTATACATTAATATTATATTATTTTATGTTAATTATACAATATCATGTGTAAATTTATCGATCGACAAGATTGTGATATGAAAATTGTTTTGGCCAAATTCACAAAAGAGAAGGGGAGTGGAGAGGGACAACGACCGACTGAAAACCTAGAATACAATTCCTAGTTCTACTTCTACTACTTTTATTGTCTTTCCTTTTGTTGGCGTCATTGATTACGCCTATTAAACCCGCTCTTTCCATAGAGTGGGGACGGCACTGCACTCTTCCTTCTGCTTCAGGCTTTGGGAGAGAAGGCTTTGAACAATGCATAGGAATCTTGTTTGCCTCTCACCTCCTTTTTCATCATCCTTAATTTCCTGCCTTCTTTATTCGTTTCCGATGTCGCGTGCTTACAATACTCCAAGCCAATATATTCCAATTTTGGTTAGGCTGATATTCAACCAGCTTATTTTGGTTTCTTATGCATGTTGGAAGAAGGAAAGTTGGTTTTGGCTACCTACTCTTACTCACCGCCCTACTCACACTCCCAAGACTAAGCTGATGACTTTTGACGGGATATGTTAAAGAGACTCTCTCAAAAATAGGACTCTCAATTGACTTTTCCCCACCTTTTAATTTTTGGCACAATGTATTATATTGTTGGAACAAAAATTAACGTTAAACTGTGAGGTGATAAAGAGTTCATGAAGAATTTGACTTTAAGAGATTCTTCTTAGTATTTCTCTAGATATAATTATTTCTTCATATGTAACGTGTGCTTTGGGTTTAGTTTTGGATCAATTGCACCAATTACATGTTGGATAAGGGTTTAGGTAGCGTTGGAGCTTGCTAGCTTCGACAGGGGCACACCTAAATCCTAACAGCAATGGGATAAAGCAAGTTAGCTATCAGAATAAAACCCAACCCGATGTACGTGATCGTTGTCGAGTGGACAATACTTTTGTTTGGTGTGTATTTTTTAGAGAGGGATGGTGGGGAGAGGGGAACAGTAGTTGATAGTTGTAAATGCAATCGGGACTTTTCCAACACTTTTCGTTATGCTTGTCAGGTCTGCTAGCTGCAGCAATGCTAATGCTGCTGCTGCTGCATACCCTATATCTATATATTCTGATATCACTGAAACGCTACAGCTCATTTAATTAAGGGTAAATTATATTTTACTTTTTTATGTTTGTGTTCTACTACAACTTCATATAAAATTTTAAAAATAGTTCAATTTCATACGTGATACATTTACTTATTATTTTATTTCAATTAATTTCATACATTTGTTAAAAAATTTATTAAATTAACTGTTAAGTGATGACGTGACAAATGTAAAGTCTATTAGAAACCTACTAATTCTCTCTTCCTCTCTGCCTACATGATCTACATGCACTTCTATTCTCTAGACGCGCCCCAGTTGCCGGGACCTAACTAGGGCTCTCATTTAATGCATATGTATATTAACGTTACATATATTATCTATAGAGACGGATCCCCTAGTGTATAGCACTTTTACACAAATTTTTTACAATATGGTTCACTTCGTAATATATTTAAAGAAACTTTAACGAAAAGCTACCAGCACTGTTTACTTTAACGAAAAATCACATTTTTACTCTAAAAAGTCAATCCTGGTACTATTCACTTTACCCTTTATTTTGTCATTTTTGTTAAAACTCAAAGTTTTCAAGCCATTTTCATTAGTTTTCCTTATATTTAAACGATTTGAACTATTTATCTTTTAAGGCTTCTTTAAAAGATCATGTCTCCAAAAATTATCCAAATATGAAACTATATAACCTTTGGATTAAGAGTTTAGGGTTTCTTTGTATATTCGCCTATTTTCTTCACTACAAATCAATATCTTAATGATTTTGGATTTGTCTAATTTTGCAAAGATAATTTATGAATGATATTGTAAAAGATAGACAATTCGAATTATTAAAATACATTACGCAGGCCACAAAAAAAAAATGTATAAAAATTGTGTCACGGATTTGCACATTATACATACATATATATATATATATGGACTATAATATAATTGAAAGAAAAAAAGTGGTCCGGTAAATTAATTAGAAACTTATCAGTGGGTATGTCCTTGTAAAGCATGACAACCCCCAAACATGAGTACAATAGTTATGCTTACTATACAGTAAAAGAAACCCTACAAGGGACACAGTACTACGTACAGCGTACTCAAATCTTGCAAGTTACAATAATTTTCTGCTTTCTGTTTTATTTTACTGATTATATATAAAGAATATATAAGATTATTAATCAAATGGGGTCTTTTTCTACTTTGAATTTTGTTTAAAGAAAATCTACATTGTTGTCTCTTGACTCATTAATTGTTAATTTCCATTGAATGTGCTTGTCATGTCATATATATATATATGAATCGGGCATTTGAAAGTCACACCAGGATATGGATTGTGGAGAGCAGCAAATATATTTGACATTTTAACCGATTAATTTCTTGAAAGAAGTTGGGATTCGCTGTAATATATATGAAATTAGTATTCTAACTCATTATCGCACATATACAATTTTATAAATTTTTGATGCGAGACATTTCTTCACATCTTCACTCACGTTTCTTTCTTTTATGTTAAGAGACTTTCCATAAGTATAATAATAAACCCTACACATATCCTATAGTGTCCTTGTTTTACATTTTATGGGACACCAACAATCACAACTTTGAAAAATCTAACAAGCAAATACTAAAAGGAAGGCTTTTTAGTCAAAATGGTCTTTGTGACTGTCATTACTCCTCATTTTGGTCCTTAAGATTTAAAATCAATATAAGTGATCTCTATGATTGTCCACTATCAATCATTTTGGTCATTTTGTGAAAAATCTCTGTTAAATTGAAGAAATCATCAGTTCAAGTGAGGGGTTGACGTGACATAATACCCTCAATTTAACAACGATTTTTCACAGAATAATCAAAATGATTGACGGTGGACAATCTCAGGTACGACTTCTATTGATTTTAAATCTCAGGAATCCAAGTGAGAAATTATGTTAATCTTAGAGACCATTTTGACTAAAAAGCTCAAAAAGAAATTATCTCTCCCTGCTCCTCGCCATCCCGAGCCCGTAGTTTCCTCTGTCCAGTTGGTCACTTCCTCAGTCATCACCCCAAACCGTCTCGATTGCTATATATGGCCAGACTTGGCCATGAGCTTTACTTAATTTTTTTTTTTTTAAAATTCTTTTGGAATTTATTAGAAATTTTTTAAGAACAAAATATGAGAGCAAAATAGTAAATTTGCTTTTGGAGTGCTTATAATAAAAGGGTAGTGATTTTCACTCAATTTTTCACCTTATACGAGCCCTTCTACTTTCGTAGCCGTTCGATTGAATAATTAAATTAAATCAAATCAGGCCAAAATTAATAGGGCATTTGCACAAAATAAAAATGTGCGCATTGTAATCACTGCCCTAGGGTAACAGTTCAGCAACACATCAAAAGAGAACCTGAAGTTCAAATACTCTGAGGGTGCGTGTAACCGTTCAGCCCTAAACCCTAACATCACTTTATTTTCTCACGAACTTTTTAACTATCTTACAAGTGAGCAACAACAATTATGTTCAGTATAGTGGCAATCAAAATCCTAATGCATTCCAGCAACTACGATTTTACTGTAACGTTTTCTTCTTGTGTCTCGAGTTGAAGTATGTTCCTGTAAACTTGATTTTCATGAGTCAAATGTGTATGTGTGTAGTGTATTGTAAAAGCCTGACATTTTTTTTTTTCCGGTTGACAATGGGGCATAAAGCCTGATAGAAAGATAAATTACCTTAAAATGTCACGAGGCCAATTGACTCCATCTATATCAGCGACAAGAAGACAGTCAAAAAAATGGTGGAGGCTTGCTTAAAATACTGCAGTACATTAAGGGTTAAATAGTACCTAAGCAAAATTTACCTAACAAATGTGTATAAAGATAAATTACTTCCAATACTTTGCAACTTTATTCTGCATTCAAATTTGAATCTCCCTCTTCGTAGTTTATATTAATTTAGAGTAAACTATTGTTTAAATAAATTAAACAACACTTGTGAAGAAGATAAAAGCTCAAAATTCTATTGGGAGTTTCTGTTTTTGGGGGGAGGGGGCTGGTGGTGGGGGTGGAGTGGGGGTTGCAACTGTTGTCAAAACAATGAAAGCCAGCCATTAACCCCTGACTGAAAGGAATATATCAGCTTCGATCTAAATACACATACTTGATAGAAAATCCAAAACCGAAACACAACATATGATAAGAATCTGGGAAGGAAACAACTAAATATATATGTTACTATATATGATGTTCTCATCATGTTCCAGAATATTATTAATGCATCCAAATGGTGTTACTGCAGTAATGTAAAATGCAATTCCTTTTGCAGGAAATCCAATGACAACTTTTACTAGAAATGCTTCATTAGTTAAAATAGGCAAACGAATAAAATAACTTAAACTGGAAACAAATATTTAGCTGTGCAGACCATACATTTACATTGCTAATATACTCTGGTTTTACAAGTTAATTTGTTTCTGGATTTTGTACATATCAAAGCAATTTTTTTAATTTCTATAAATGCAATACACTCATCAACTTCTAGAATTCGCATATATAGAGATTTAGGGTAAAATGATTACTCATAAATATCGATAATGTGAGATTAAGGTATGTACGTAACCCTGGAAAATGCAAAACAAATGTTGTATAGTATTACCCTCTACATATCGGTATTGCTTAAACGTATTATACATGCATACAAAATTCAATCAATTTGTACCAAAAATCATATCAACAAGAAAAACAGCAAACAATATACTAATATCATCATCGAATGAGTTTTAGTAATACTGACCATGGCAACAATATAAGTACTATAAGGATTTCAAAAACTCCTAATTAATATCTTACCATGTAACATTAGTAATGAAAGAATTTAGGAGTAAAGATTAAGCAAACGAACAACATTAGTATATGAGCAATTAATTATTAACTACAAACCAAATATTTCTAATCCTTTTAATTTGTGCTCTTATTCAAAGAAAAAAAAAGGGTGAAAGGATTTTACCAATTATATATATCTGCTAAAATTAACAGATCAGTAGCCGATATGGGATGTTTCATTATAATGTTAAAAAATTTAAATTGCAACTAATTAATGGGAAGAATAACAATAGATATGTACCTTGAAAAGAAAACCTACTACATACGTACTCCGATCCGTTATAGTAGTTTCATATATATTTACCATGTCACTTTGTTAAAATTCTGTAAGAAATACTATTTCATTTGTGCCTCTCAAACTGAGAAAAATTTATGTCTCAAGCATGAACCCTTCGAAAGCAGCTAATTCTTTTGCTTTGATAAAAATAATTAAATTACATAAAATCAAGGAAAAAAAAGAGAAAGTCCAAAGTGTGTAACCCTAGGCTTTGATGAGAATGTATAATGCTCATGATTTCAATATGCAACTAGTGAAATCATAAGATGAATGAAAAATTTGTATATTTCAGGCCTTAGCAATAAGTTAAGTATTAGGCTCACCGATCCTTAATTTTATTACTCATTTTACTTTGTGAATGCAACTAATGCATTCAAATACAACAAATACATATGCCATACTAGCCCAAGTATGTATGCTATAGTAACAGATTACTTGAACTATACAACAGGAATAGATCAGCTTCTATGGCAAGGTTCTTATCCACATTACAACTAAATGATGAAAGGAAAAAAAAACATGATCTTTAATGGTGGCAAAAGAACCTGATCATGAATCTGGTAAGTTGATATCGATATTTATGTGTATCATCCATATCCTCGAACTCATTATACAATCATCACGAAATATCAACCATGTTCATCAAAACATTAAAAATTATAGAGACGACGCTGAAATATATATTGTTTTCATTTTTAAAACAGTATGATTTATAAAATCCACATTACAACAGGGGATGCAGCAGTCTAGCTACATACACTATTATTGTCATGTAGTAGTTGTTACAAGTTAAAATTGTGGTCCACAAAAAAAAGTTAAAACCATGAAAAAGTACTGTTTAATCCTTACATTAGTTAGGTTTAGTACTATCATATATACATTTTTCTTGCAAGTAAAAGCCAAATAGCTAGGGAACATGCAATTGGATGAACACAAATTATAAGAACAGTATAGTGCAGGTAATTTTATCCAACAGCAGGAGCAGTTTACCCGTATTTTGTCCTAATTATTAGCTACATGTTGCCAGAGCTGTACCATAATAAATTAGCTATTGATTTGGAGGAGAATTTAATTTTAATTTTGTAGTGAGACGAAATGAAAAGATGGAGAAGGTGGAAAGAAGTAAATCAACAAATTACTATTATTGCAGAAAAGAAGGTGGCAAGAATTAATTAGGTTAAATAGTTAAAGATATATAAAGAGAGAAAAGTTTTCAATTAAGGACACTACATATAACAGAGCTGGCTGCTACCTTATTGCTTTTAATCTCTCTGCAAGTCTGTCTGAGAAAACCTGCGGGTGGTGTGCCCAACGAAGCAGCGACAAGAACAACAAACCTACCAAAGGTAAAATACAAAACCACAATTACATCAGGTAGCTCTAGCAGCACTTGTGTTCTGATCATCAACTGTTTCTGAGCAGTCATCAGGAAACGTTGTTTCTTCCATTTACTTGAATGAAAACAACAACATTGAAGGGAGGGAGGGAGGGAGGGAGAGAGAGAGAAAGAAGTCGGCAGCCGAAAAGATTAATATATAAATAAATAAAGATTATAAATAGTAACAAATTCATATTTCAGATCATGAGTGATACAAAATGAGAGCATGAAATCTTGGGGAAATGATGGATCTATGTCTTGATAGAATATACCACTGCGCTGACTATGATCTATATCTATCCATATAGATTGTTGTTATATTAAATAAAAAAAAATATTTATACACATGAAAATTAAGGTTAAAAAAACTAATAAAGATAAAGACATGATCAGTTGGATAACATTTGTTGGCATTTCTATCACTTAGATCATCATCAGTTCATTCTCTTCTAAAAAAAAACCCCAAACCTTGTACCGTTTCTGTATCAATGACTATCACCAATCGAGCTGAAAAATCTGTTCATCTTCCAAATTAATTCTTCTTATTCAATTGCCAATCTGCCACATCATCGTTTTCTCCTTCTTCATTCGTTGTTTCTCGTCTTAATTTCGCCAAGGTTAGATGATTATTGGCATTTGTGTGATGGATTAGCGAATTAGACCTCAAAGTCCAAGGACATGGAAGATGATGAGGCCTTCCCACTTATGTTGAGAAAGTCGGTGGTGGTACTAGTAGTGGTGGTAGAGGGCATAGCTTGGTGGCGGAGAGGCATGCCGTCATATAGCCTTAATTGGAGTGGTGCGGGTTGCGACGGAGAGAGTTGTTGGTGAGCATGATGATGATGATACTGGGATGACGATGAGGATGATGATAATGTGGCTGAAGACAATAAGTCACATTCATGATCCGACTCCGATATGGGACACTCCATGTTTACTCCAAATAGCCTCATCCGCTTGGCTGCCGCCTTCCCATGGACCAGCGGCACCGACTCCAAAACCATATTCGACTCATTATGAACCCGACCCAGCTGTACTTGTTGATGTTGTTGCTGTTGTTGTAATTCTATTAGTCCACTGCCCTCTTGCTCGTAAAACTGTGGCGGGCCGGCAGCAGACGAAGCTGATCTCATATAATAAATCGGGCCAGAAGAGTTAACCACATTTCCGTAACCATAAGAACCCGAACCACCACCACCACTGGTCCCAGTATTCCGATAGGGGTGATGCACGCCGGAATTAATCTGCGGCTGCGACAAGTGCAAGTGTTCCCGAGTCATTACTGCCCCGGGCGGTCTCATCAGCAACGGGCTCCATGGAACCGACCGGTGGGGATTCCAGGAGTATTGATGCTGATGAGGAATTGCAAAATTGGACTGATAATGTGGTTGATGAGAATGAAGCGGGTAGTGGTGGTGGGGATGATGATTTGGATCAGGCGCATCCGGGCGGCGCCGCCAATCAATAAAAAGATGGTCTTTCCCCACCTCACCAAGCCCTCGCTGGAATGATACTATGTCGCCAGCGTCAAGCTTTTTCTCCTTCACAAACCTGCTCCACCCTTTGGTCATCACGTAGCTCTGGCTGCTGTTCCAGTAGGAGTACCTAAACCGCCATGACTTCCCGTTCCGGTCCTCGAAATTCAGCAGAAGCCCCTTCTCGTTGCTGGAAGAATCCAACGGGAAGTACTTCTCCGCGTGCTGTTTCGGGATGACGAGGCGGTTGAGCTTCCCCACGTCGCTCGGCGTCACGACTTTGTCGAACATGTGCTCCCTCTCTATGGGGATTGGGTTTTCTTCTCTTTGAGCACCACCACCTTCATTGTTTTCTCGGGGGGACGAGTCCATGAGCTCGAGCTTCATGTCAGGGCCGCTGCCACCGTCGTGCCAGCCGCTGCTTCTGCTGACAGCGGAAGCAGGGACCATAGTAGCTATGCCGGTGGTTTTGTTGTAGTGAGGAGAAGATGAAGATGAAGTGGGAGAGGAGGCATAGGAGAAAGGAAGCTTACCTCTCACCATATTTTGGTCATCCTCAGTAGAAATTCCACCACCTATAGCTCCTCCGGCTGCTGCTCCAAAATTCATGATAAACAAAAAAAAATAAAATAAAAGTGAAAAATTAGAAGAAAAAAAATCTTTTTTACTACCTAAAATTCGTAGATCTTGAAGATCTAAGGGAAGAAGAAAAAAAGCAGGTGGGTTGGGAGCTATATACTCTAAAGCTAACACTTTTCTCTTTCTTGTTTCTTGTTATTATTGTGGATTTTTTTTTTTCCTCAATTTTTTGTGGGTTTTTTTTCCTAGGGTTGAGATTGGTGATGGAAAATTCTAGTGAAGAAGAAGAGGAAAGTAGGAGGCAGCTGCAGGCTGAAAAGAAGCAGAAGCCAGAAGGGTAGCTCTCATTACAATGACGGTCGGTGCATTCTTCTTTGACCAACAAGACTCAGATACCCCATGGACGTTTCAAAGAGTGCAAAGAAGTTCCCCTTGTTGTTGACTTGGGCTTTGAGAGAGAGAGAGAGAGAGAGAGAGAGAGAGAGAGCGCGTAAGGGTGGGAGAGAGAACAAAAGAAATTAAAGAAGAAAAAGAAAGAGATATTTGTAGGAGCAACTTTTTAGTATTTTCGAAACACGGTAAGGTTATTAGTTTTTTGTTTCTTTTCATAAAGGTAGATAATTGGTGTCAAATTATGGTTATACATATTTTTGCGGGTTGGATAAGTTATGGAGAATTTTATCTTATTTGTGATCATAATCAAATAGACTCACCAACTCAGAACATCAAACACGAACCTCTCATATTGAGAGGCGTAGTCCGCGCTCTTATTAGTTTATTCAGCTTAAAATATGTTAGATTGTTTTTAATTTTTATACCTTAAAAGTGTGACATATCAACTATATTGTTTATTTTTATTATAACACGTAAAGCAGTATACTACAATAATTATGTTTGAAAAACAAATCTATTTGAAAGGAGGGCTGGCCAATAAGTATTTGTGCGTATGTGACTATGTTCCATGCGTGTGATTTTCTTCCAAGGAAGGTGCCCGCCAGGAAACTTCTTCAGTCAGGCATGAATTTTTTTTTTTTTTATAAAATATTTTTTCCACGTTATAATTTTAATTGGTTTCTGATGAATAAAATTGTGGGAAATTATATATAAGTAGGGGCCTCCTGTATTATCTGGTTGGGCTCATGTGAGCCTGTCCCTATCATCATCCTGGGTGGTATATTCATTTTTATTTAAAGTTTTAAATTGTTTTAATATTATCTGCGATAAGGCCCAAAGGGCCAGCTGTTTTGGAGAGCACGAACTTGTAATTTCAATACAGCAAGTAGGATCGGTGGACCATTTTTATTCTTCTTCGGCTTTATTTTTGGAATTTTGCATCCCTTGTTGTACCTATTTTAAGCATCTGCGTTGCTAGCAACTTAGCAAGCTGGTGAAAAGAAAGAAATGGTTAATTTTACCTTGTGATTAATTTATGGTAAGTGGGTTTTTTGGGGTTTAATAATTTGACTTGCTTGATTACATATTTTTTTTCTCAATAGGACCATCCTCTATGTTAGGCAATATAATTGTTTGACTGCCCCTTGCTAAAGCATTCAGTCTTTTTTGTCTTTTTCTTTGTTTTTTTTTAAAACTTCGACGATATAAGGAGTATTCCACACGGTACGTTTTGGGTTCGATTCTTGATGCTGGTAAATCACACAATGGTAGTTAGGAGGAGGCTGAAATGCCTCTGTAAGTCTTCTTGGCTCCCAAAATGAGGGATTGCCGTGGTCAAACTACTAGCTGGTTCCCATTTTCAAAAAAAAAAAAAAAAAAAAAAAAAAAAAAGAGAAGAAAAAAGAAAAAAGAAAGTTGCACTGAAGAAATCATCAAATTCAATTTTAAAAAATTTGTATGCAAGCCTTTTGTTTTGGTAAAAGCTTATAGATTAAAACAACAAATTATTTATCTCCTCATTTATGATTTGGGCACGTAAATATATATTTTGAAGTTAAATTTTTGACTTTCTTATTCCCAATTTTTATCTTGAGCTTGTTTCGAGCTCACACGTGTGTTTGGTCAGCTTTTTACCTTGTGAAAACTATTGATCAAAGTGGTAGTAACTGACTGTGGGTACCTCAGCTTGATTCAAGTAATCTATTTCAATTGTTAATATGTGTTCTTAAGAAATTGGTTCATGACTATAAGTGGCGGAGGCTTTCATTACTATCAATTGGAAGCATGTTTTTAGAGAGGTTAATTTTATGGTTGATCCTTTAATCCAACAGTCCCCCCGCGGGGGGAGGGGGGGATGGGTGGTGCCCCCATCCAATTTTTTTTGGTGAAAAAATGTATATGCTTGTGACATTAGTAAGGTGTATTACTAGTTTACTTGCTTGTTACATTAACATTAATTGTTTCAGTTGCTACTGTCAATGTTGAAAGAGTATTTTCGGCCATTAAATTTATGAAGAATCGATTAACAAATCAGATGGTAAATCAATGGATAAATGATAACATGGTTATTTTTTATAGAAAGTGAGAAATATTTGATGGTGTCGGTAATAAAGTTGTCATGCAACGCGTTTAAAGCATGAAAACGCATCGAGGGGTATTATAATATCTTGTATGAAAAATATAGATTAATATATAAGTATTTTGTTTAATTAACTTTTTAGCTTTTTAATATATAAGTATTTTGTTTAATTAACTTTTTAGCTTTTTAATATATAAGTATTTTGTTTAATTAACTTTTTAGCTTTTTAATTTGTGAATTTGTTGTATGAGGATGCCCTTATCCGTACAGATTTCTAGTTTATCCCTGCTTGGAAAACCTTCTATTTTTATTGTACTGGAACAAGTTGTACTCATTGTTTCCCGTTATAAAGTTTTCATTTCCTAGCAAAAATAAAAAAATAAATAAAATAATAGAAGAGAGTACTCTTTAGTTGATTTATGGATATGGTCAAAGTAGTAAAGTTGATAAGGGTTAGTTATATGGTCTAACTTTGTGTTACATGCTTGTTTTAAATGGGGTTTCCACCACTATTTTTTCAAGTAGAGGTACTCCATATAATTAACTCTAGTTATATACAAATAAAATAACTAAAATTGGCATTCGTCAAGCAACTCATAGTGAAATAAATAAGCTAGGGAAGGAAGAGTTGAAGATGATTTTCTAGATGAAACCATAAGGGTTTTATTAGAACATTTTGAAAAAGTACAAACTTCAAGAAGAGAACCTGAGATTAAGTTGAAGAGTTCTCAAACTAAAAATACTCGAAAACAAAATGATATTGATGCATATATATGTGTGTGTGACAAACATAAGAAGTAACAAGGAAATGTAACAACACTCCAAAATCAAAAGAACTTTGATCGTGCCAACTAAAAATTTAAACATTTCATAACCTACCATGTAGGAGATTCTACAACAAAACTAGTGTCCAGACACTCTGAAGACGAAATGCAAAAGATGCAAATAGTTAATACTAACAGAGATTATGTGCATAAAGAGTGATGCCAGGGAGACTAAATTTACAAATTAAAATTACAAACTAAATGATGTGTCACCAATAAGAAATGAGTGCTATCAATGTTTAAGGAATAATACAAATATCAACTTTCATGTCATTTAGTTTACAAATTTAGTCTCCCTAGTATTACTCGTGCATAAATTCACCAACAAAACTACCAATTGCATCGAGATACACACCCCGCTAGCTCCCCCATAAGACATTGACAAAAGACACAAGCTTACAAGAGCAAATCGAACACAGACAATAGTGATAGATAACTAAATATCATGAGTTAATTATATATAGGCTTTTTAGCTACACTAGTACAAAAAATATTTTGGGTGACGTAGGTCCTTCGTCGCGCAAAGTCAAAAAAACGTCGCGCAAAAATTTGCGTGACGAACATTCGTCGCGCGACGCGCGTCGCGCCACGCCTGTGAAAGAAGGTTTTGCGTGACGAAGAAGTTACATGCGTCGCGCAAAGAGTCTTTGCGTGACGTAGTACCATGCGTCACGCAAAGTGGGTTTGCGTGACCTTGGTGTGCGTCACGCAAAGTGGGTTGGCGTGACCTAGGTTTGCGTCACGCAAAGTGGGTGTGGGTTGGCGTGACCATGGTCTGCGTCACGCAAAGTGGGTTGGCGTGACCTAGGTGTGCGTCACGCAAATTAAATTTTTATGTTTTTATTTTTATTTTTTTTTTGACAAAAATATTTTTGATTTATTAATATTTTTGATTTAATTTTTAATAAATATTGTAATTCAATTCTAAACAATAAACAATAAACCAAGAAAAAATTTAATTATAAACCATATGAAAATGTGCATACAAGATGTCTAAACAAAAAAAGAAAAAACTACAACAAGTAGTGTTCTAGGTTTGAAAACTACTGGGTATCGGGTAGGTGAGGTGGCTGGGAGGTCGAAGGTGGAGTAAGATCAGGTGTTGGCAGCTGGATTTGGAGACCGGACACCGCTAAGGCCTGTACAATCATACTCACCAGGGTTAGGAATAATTAATATTTGCCCATCTTATAGAGCAAAATGATAACCATACCCAAATTTTCTTCTCATGTACACTCATGATTAATTTTAATCATAATTTTCGTTTAATCAATTCAGTTTCGGTGACTTAAATAAAAAGAGGTGTGTAGGAGAGAAAAATTAATGATGTGTGGTTATCATTGTGCAAATATGTTCTAGGCCTGCATTTGCTTTTACCAATTGTGCAAAGATCTATATCATGAAATAATAAAAAATTAAAAAAAAAAAAAAAAGGTGCACGAATACCTTTCTCGGCTAGTGTTGAAGTGTTCTTTTTCTTTTGGTTGGAAAAGTTGAATTGTTGTTAAGTCTGCTGCTCAACAAGATTTCCTTCAGAACGGGGTTGTTTATATCCTGCAACCACATGGTGTAAAATAAGTTACTTGAAAGAGAACAGCATCTTCCAAAACATTGTTAAACCACCGATCTATTCATTTAGAGAAACATGAATGAGATGTAATAAGAATTTGACAATGGAAACATATTTGACTTGTCTGATGCAGATTTGAAATCATTTTAACTTAGTACCAAATCCTATTTCTAATCATAGAAGCCCTATATGACCCAAACTAGTTAAAACCAAACCAAAGCCAATTAAAGGAGTAATCTCAGCCACTGTTTAAAAGCAATATGGACCACTGGATCATTCAGTTAGTAAAGATACTTCGATGGCTGTAGAGTGAAAGCTAGGCTAAGATATTTGTCAGGATCTTTCAAAGTTATCTTTGGCTTATTTTGTTTATTATCATGAGCATTGAATCAATTAAATCCATTACAATATTTTTATGAGTTTAATATTGACTCAAGCAATTTGCCATCGTCCAGAAAAAGCTCACAGATGCTGATAATAAAGAGTGCGGCCAACTATATTTAGGGACTTTTATCTGACTTACAATATTTAATTAAACCTGATGCATCAGTAAGATTATGTTTATGTCTATCAACTGACTTCCAAAAATGTATTACCTTGGGGCATGGATTCCAAGAACTATAAAGGGAAGTGAAGTGAGCACATTCACGAATGTTTCTGTAACACTCTGATCACCTGATAAAACGGGAAAATATGTAAGCAAATATTTGTTTGTCATGCAAGAAATTGGATTGCAAACCAGATGAAGATTTAAAAATGCTTTTATATCTAAAATACCTTGAATGCAGCAGCCCTGGATGGGCTTCAAGCATGGCGGTCTTTGCTGCCACACTCGCCTGAAAACAAGTAGACAAAGTTAAATAAGTATTTGAATGTAGCATGACATCAAGACTGCAGAAATTCATCACAATTATCTTAAATAAATATTATTCATTGCTTAGTCTTGTCCTGTTGATGGGAACTATGCATAATCCAAAATATTAATAGCGTATGTTGATAAACAAGTCTCATTAATTAGGTTTCTCACTCACTGCATAAAAAGCTGCTGATTTGCTCCAATAGGTGAGGTTCCACAAGTTTATATCATTCTTCAAGAGGAAAACTAAGGAAATATTTAAGATGGGCCGACTATACGATGATAGCCACAACAACAGTAGTAAGTCAGATAAAAGACCCTAAATATAGTTGGCCGCACTCTTTATTATCAGCATCTGTGAGCTTTTTCTGGACGATGCCAGCTCCTCTCTTTTGATAGTTTTTTAGCTTTGAAGAAATCCACAAACTTATATTGTGGCTTGGCAGTACTCTGCAGAAGCAGCAGAGCCGCAATGAGCTCTAGAGTTTGAGCTCCAAGCAATGATATTGCCTGCACTACCAAAAAATAAAAAATAAAAGATCAATCGACAGTGTGCAAACTGCATACTTACTAATGCAAAATCAAGCTTCTTAAAATTGAGAATTGCAAACAGTTCCATGTGCTTTCATAGCCATGCTCCCTTGAAACAAAATGAAGCATAGTTTGATGCAAACAGCGGAAAGGATAAGCTAATTGATTACGCAGCGGTTCATCTTCATCATCCTCTATTCACAGCATATGCCAATCCATATCAAAGCAGAAAGTTGAACAACTTTTACATCCAACCCCTAACAGACTACACCTACACTAAAATGCTAAATCATGAAAAGGGAAAGAAGATTGACTGGCTTTTTGCGCACTCTTACCTGTATATCACAATCTAACACATATAGGCGAGTGATTCATTAAAGATACTTCGATGTAGCAAAATATATGCATCCAGGTTTCTGATTGCGGTCTTGTTTTTGGGAAGCTTACCTTTGGTTCACTAAATATGATAACAAAAACCAGAAAACGAAGGCAGATAAGTAACAAGTTTATTCTGCCAACCTTGGGGCCAACGACTCTATCAGCAAGTAAGGAAGTTAGGAAAACCAACATGAACAGAAACCCAAATCCTACGACAGATGCCAACAACAATCAACCCAACATACAAATTCAATCCTAACCCATCAACAATCGAGTGCGCGTGCAGCAAAATCACAAACCCTAATCGTAGTGAAACCCTACAATGAACTGCAATTTCACCCTAATCCCTAAATAACAAAAACCCATCGCAAATCACAAACCCTTACCTTGATTTTGGGACTTGATTCCCGTCGGCTTCGAGATTCGTGTGGCTACCCGTCGTTTAGAACGAGAAGGAAGAGAGAAGTCTATGGGAAAGAGAGAGGGAAGACAAGTCTGGGTTAAAGATTTGGGGATTAAGGTTGCGAAGAGGAGAGATGAGCAAGAGGAAGAGGAAGAGGAAAAGAGCTCTGCAATTTAAGCAAGAGGAAGAGAGGTCTACGGAAAGAAAAACCGAGAGGAAAAGAGGATAGGATACATGGTTGCAAAACTTGGAAAAATTGAAAAAAAGCGCCTATTTTTCACTGTGGAGCGCCAAAATTATCAATTCGCGTGACGTAGGTATACAATTCGACGTCACGCAAGGTGGTTTTGCGCGACGATTAAAGCGTCGCGCAAGGTTTTTTTTTTTTTTTTTTTTTTAAAGTATTAAAAAAATTACCAAAAATGTGACTTTACTCCTTTCAAGTTCAATTTTTATTTCACATAAACCCCACAATAATATATTATTAAAAAAAAACCCATAATAATTTTTTTTACATATATATCATTCAATTTCTTAACTATTATAAGTACAAAATAAATTAATTAAAATCTACTTACTAAATACATATACCATTGCACTTGATAGGAAACACATTGTACGAAACTAGTTTCAACGATCCAACCGTCAAACTTGTTTGTATATGCTTCGAGATCGCATACGCCAAAAATAGGAAAAAAAAAACATTTAGAGATCAAGTAACGCGACAAATGAAAGTATTAACTCCGATTTAACGGTAGTTTTAACTCCGATTTTGATGATTTTTTACAGCTACACTCCTTGACCCTATATGAATACAATGAACTAATTCGATCGTCAATTTAAAGTATTTACACAAGTGGATACCACAAAATCTTATGTTATACTTAATGAAAGTATTAATAAACTCTTAAGTGTTAGTAAATCTAACATTTTGATGAGAAACACATTGTACGAAACTAGTTTCAACGATCCAACCGTCAAACTTGTTTGTATATGCTTCGAGATCGCATACGCCAAAAATAGGAAAAAAAAACATTTAGAGATCAAGTAACGCGACAAAACTTTTCGATGGTTATAAATAAAAAATAACGATTTAACGGTAATTTTAACTCCGATTTTGATGATTTTTTACAACTACACTCCTTGACCCTATATGAATACAATGAACTAATTCGATCGTCAATTTAAAGTATTTACACAAGTGGATACCACAAAATCTTATGTTATACTTAATGAAAGTATTAATAAACTCGTAAGTGTTAGTAAATCTAACATTTTGATGGGAAACACATTATACGAAACTAGTTTCAACGATCCAACCGTCAAACTTGTTTGTATATGCTTCAAGATCGCATACGCCAAAAATAGGAAAAAAAAAACATTTAGAGATCAAGTAACGCGACAAAACTTTTCGACGATTATAAATGAAAAATAACGATTTAACGGTAGTTTTAACTCCGATTTTGATGATTTTTTACAGCTACACTCCTTGACCCTATATGAATACAATGAACTAATTCGATCGTCAATTTAAAGTATTTACACAAGTGGATACCACAAAATCTTATGTTATACTTAATAAAAGTATTAATAAACTCTTAAGTGTTAGTAAATCTACCATTTTGATGGGAAACACATTGTACGAAACTAGTTTCAACGATCCAACCGTCAAACTTGTTTGTATATGCTTCGAGATCGCATACGCCAAAACGTGTATAATAATAAATTTAAAATGTGTATAATAATAAATTTAAAATTTAATGCAATGACATTAAATAAGATATCTATAAAACAAAAATATAATATGAGTTTGAATTCAGTACACATTAAGAGACTAAAATCAATATACAATCTGACACCAGATTTTTATTAAATTTTAATCGTCTTAAAAGATTAAAGTTCAAAAATACAATTCTCGACTTGCCAATCTATTTGTTTACTAACACATGGAATTGAAAAAATTTAGTTTGTTAGTTACTAACACGTGGATCAGGAATTTAGCTTGTTAGCTTGTTAGTTGCTGCGGGTGTGCTGCATGCTGCTTCCTTGGCCGGAATCTGCTCCTTCACTCCCACCACAGGTTGCTGTGAACAAACATAAGTAAATACATAGAACTCTGAATAATTTAGCCTATGTGGACATATACACCTGATCCAAATGAAGTCGTTGACCCAAACTGACTAAGTAAAGTCGTTGACTTTGCGTGACGTATGTGGCGTCGCGCAAAACAGCTTTGCGCTTTTGCGTGACGCCACATACGTCACGCAAAGATCTTTTGCGCGACGTAAGTGCACGTGCGTCGCGCAAAGCTGTTTTGCGCGACTCACGTAGCCCTGCGTCACGCAAAGTCAATAGAAAAAGCAGTAAAGCTTACTTGCTTTAGCGCCAAAATCTTGCGGGACGCACAAAACGTCGCGCAAATGGCCTTTGCGCGACTGCACTTTGCGCGACGAAGATTGGCGTCGCGCAATACCGTTTTGCGCGACGCAAGGGCACTTACGTCGCGCAAAACAGTATTGCGCGACGCCAATCTTCGTCGCGCAAAGTGCAGTCGCGCAAAGGCCATTTGCGCGACGTTTTGTGTTTAACGTCACGCAAACATACTTTGCGCGACGTATTTAGCTGCGTCGCGCAAACATGTTTTTGTACTAGTGCTAAAATGGTTCATGAGATTTGCATAACACATTATTTGGTCCCTGAGATTGAAAATCAATAGAAATGGTCCCTGAGATTGTCCACCATCCATTATTTTGGTCATTCCGCTAAAAACTCCGTTAAGTGTCCCGGCTCTCGGCCGGAAGTTTGGGTAATTTTCAAAGCTTCATAACTCAATCGTTTCTTAACCAAATTCGACCCATAATATATCAAAATGAAGATAGGAAAGTGTAGAATAAGATTATACCAATTTGGAATCCCAATGGTTGCCGTAGATGGCTGAAAAACAACCTGAAAGGTGATTGGTCCGCGGGAAAACTGGAAAACTCGCCGGAAACTGGGTAAACTTTAAACGTTCGTAACTTCTTCAATACTCAACGAAATCGAGTGATTCAAAAACGAAAATCATACTTCTCAATGAGAATAATAGAATGGTACCTTTATAGATGGATAACTCTCCGTGGTTTGGCCGGAAAAGGGCTCGAAAGTGGCTAACTAGATGACAAAGACAGCCACTTTCGAGCCATTTTCCGGCCAAAGCACAGCGAGTTAGCCTTCGAGAAAGATACCATTATATTTTTCTCATCGAGAAGTATGATTTTCGTTTTTGAATCACTTGATTTCATTGAGTATTGAAGAAGTTATAAATGTTTAAACTTTACCAAGTTTCCAGCGAGTTGTTCAGTTTTCCCGCGGACCAGTCACCTTTTAGACTATTTTCCGGCCATCTCCAGCAACCATTGAGCTTCCAAATGGTATAATATTATTCTACACTTTCCTATCTTCATTTTGATATATTATTAGTCGAATAATTGGTTAAGAAACGACTGAGTTATGAAGCTTTAAAAATTGCCCAAACTTCCGGCCAAGAGCTCCAGGACACGTAACGGAGTTTTTAATGAAAGACCAAAATAATGGATGGTGGACAATTTCAGCGACCATTTTTATTGATTTTCAATCTCAGAGATCAAAGTAATGTATTATGCAAATCTCAAGGATCATTTTAGATAAACAATCTTATATATATATATATATATATATATATATATATATATTATTTGTCGGTGCACAGGAAGTAGGATGTTAGAATTGGTTTCATTTATTTTGTATATATGGACCATTTCTTAGTGCAGACAACACAGTGGAGTCATTAGGTGCAGCAATGTCTAACTGCCCCATGCATAAGCAATCGGTTGCATGATGCCAATTTATTATTTAGTAATAATCTCTATCTTTCCATTCTCCTTCAAATATCTTGATTTTACCGTCCTGTATATGCTTCAATCTAAACGATGCAACCAATAACATAACCTGATTACATACTTTTTTTTTTTAATACAAACGATACTAAAGAAGGAGAATTTGAACTCAGAACCTTAGGTGTATATACTTCAGTTTCTCATTCTAATCTTAATATATATTCGTTTTTCTATAAATTTGACTGAAAGGAATTGAAGTACATAACATTCAGAAATAGCCAATTTCGTTCCAATTAGATACTTCAGATATAAAAGAATTATAGTCGATCATGATATTTTGATCCCTACCATCCAATGACTCTGCTAAATTTTAAGACATAGACAGAGGGTTGTTGAAGAGCCAATTCCTCAAAAGGGGCTTGATGAACATCACCTACTCAAAAAATTGCCTGGATGTTGACATTATACTACGTATATAATTAAAATGTAAGGTCCTGCATGTACGTGTCCTTTCATGTCTCCATCCTCCAGCTTTTTCTTCCCTTTGCATGCCCTAAATTCTGATATTTTGTTGTTCATTTCGGACTCTTGACACCATCAAAGGATCCCTCTAAGCAGGCACGCAAACAGTGCACATAAAATATCAGACCGAAAACATAAACAAATAAGTAATGTATAGGTGGAATTACGTGTCTTGTAACACGTGCAAGGTTAAACACATATCAATCGATCATATAGCATCTCTCGCTCACCAATAACCTTTTTACGGAATATAAATGGAAATTTAGCTCAATATTTGAAGCATTGAGATCACGCTTTACAAAACTTTGCATCCATATTGAATATTTACTAACATGTACATGTCTGACTCATGTGGATGGGTTAATTAATCTTCTTGGCCACTTGGAGCCAAAAATTGGCCCACACTAGAGACTGATGAATAAATAGTATAGGATGTAAAATGTAATTATTGTTTATTTTTTATTTTTGAACAAAGTACGATATTCATCAAAGCAGCTGAGAATACGTACAAAATGAGGATAATGTGCATACTGGGCCTCGATAAAAACCTTCTCGAGGATTTCAACCCGGACTAAGGAAAAGAGTGTCCTGCACAACAATAGGCCTATCTTCAAATGAACAATCAAATTGAAATTACATCCCTTCCTCAAATAAAATATCCTGAATCATAACCGGAGGCTCCTCAAACCACACCATCTCTTGAGAAACACCAAGGCCCATTCGAGCTAGACGATGCGCTGCCGCATTACCCTCCCTCTGTACATGGCTGCACTCCAAATTCACTAAGACCAGGAGGAAAAATCTCAAATTGTTTTTAACAGAACCCTAGACAGAGCAATCATCCATTTGTCCTTTCATAACAGCTATCACCACACTAGAGTTGCCTTCAAATTTAACGTTGACATCCTCCGGAAAGCTTTTCTTAATCAGTTTCACCTCACAATGAGCTGTAACCAACTCCGAGTGCATGGTAGACACGGACAGATCAACAGGTCCAGCAATAGTTACCATGAATTCACCCATGTGTCCCCGAATGACGACACCATAACCCCCCCCCCCCCCCGGCGCCGGCGCCCGCCCCTCAGAACTCCACCTTGACTCCAACCATCATCAAAATTACATTTGATCCGTTGCTCATCAGGTTTCCTCCATTTTTAAACCTCCTTAGTAGTCTTCCGATCCCCAGTCTTGTGCCATTTATGAAACTCATGCACCCACCCCTCAATTCTCAACACAATCTCTTGTGGCGGCAGTCGCAACCCATTCCATAGGACACCATTCCTATGTTTCAATAATGCCCATAACAACATCAAACAAAGCTCCAATCCCATTATGGGTACCTATTGCGCAATATTGACCAACCATTGCACAAGACATTTATGATCACCCCCATTATCCACTCTGAGCCCCAGACTTCGAAACCACACCGCCATTGCCAAACTACAATCTCTATACACATGCTTCGTTGATTCAGAATGCACACCACAAACCATACACACCTCTTCACCCATCACTCTCCTTTTGCTAAGATTCAAACATGTGGGCAAAGAATCCAAACATGCATGTCAAGCACAAATCTTCACCTTTCCTCGGACACTTGCGTTCCATAGTTTCTTCCAAAACCATTCCCCTACACCACTAGAGGAGGACGACGAGCCATCTGCCTCATTTCCGTGACTTTCTATTATTCCCCGAGCCACCTGGTAAGCACTCCAAACTGAGAACTTGCCACTACGCTTATAATGCCAGATTCTTATGTCTTTGACATCCCAAACGCTACGCGGAATGCTTTGAATTGCCTCCACCTCCTTAGCAAAAAAGAGATCATTTAACAGCTGCACATTTCATTGCTTCGTTACACTCCAAAAAAGACCTCCCACCTTGGCCCCCAAGTCCCAATTCTTCGATGGTGGAAATAATGTCCAAAAATAAGACTCCCTCAGAACCCAATTATCTTGCCATATCCGGATTTTCTTCCTATTACCCACTTGCCACCTATGTCTTTTGTGGATCACTTGCCTCGACGCAGCAATACTCTTCCATACATACGAACTATTTAGCTTCATCGTTGCTTCCATAAACTCGGACTTAGGGAAGTAACGAGCTTTAAATACTTGGAAAGTGAGGGCTTTCAGTTGCTGGAGAAAACGCCACGCTTGTTTTGCAAGTAAAGCCAGATTGAAGGCATAAAGATTTTGAAACCAAGTCCCTTCTCCTGCTTAAGCTTACAAAGACATCTTTAGTCAAGCCAATGTATTTTCCGTTTCCCCGGATCACCACTCCACCAAAATTTTGCTATCATTCTATTTAGCTTCTCACAAAAAGTTTTGGGTAAAAGGAAGCATTGTATGGAGTACATTAGCAGTGCTTGTGCCACAATTTAACTAGCAATTCTCGACTTGCACTACTCAATAGATCACATCGCCACCAGCTTTGCAATTGTTTCCACAATCTATCCTTTATGTACGCAAAGGTTTCCTTCTTCAATTTCCGTACTAAAACTGGCATACCCAAATATTTATCATGAAACTCCACTTTTCTCATACCTAGACCGTCAACCAATAATTGCTTATCGTAATCTGTAAGGTTCGGACTGAAAGATACACAACTCTTCTCAAAATTCATAGCTTGCCCAGAAGCCATCTCATACGTCCTCAATACCTGTATAATCTTCCGACACTCCCTAACCATACCACAAGCAAATAGAAAGCTGTCATCAGCGAAGAACAAATAGTGGATACTAGGGGCTTCATGACACACTCTAATCCCCTACAACTCCCCATCAATCTCTGTCTTTCTTAATAAAGCCGATAGACCTTCAGCACAAATAACGAACAAATAGGGAGAAAGAGGATCCCCCCGTCAAATATTACGCTCCGGATGCACATAACCCACCAGCTCCTCATTCACCTTGAAAAAGTAGGAAACCGTTGTAACACATAACATAATCATGTGTATCCAATGCTCTGAGTAACCTATTCAGTACATCATGGCTTTAAGGAATCTCCATTCCACCCTATCATATGCCTTGCTAATATCTCATTTTAGAGCCATAAGTCCATTATACCTCGACAATCGTTTATGCATATAGTGAGAGACTTTAGCAACCACCAAATAATTATAAAAAATTAATTGCCCCGGAATAAATGCACTATGAGTTCGGGAAATAATACAATGAAGGATAACTTTCAATCTATTCGTAAGTACCCTTGCCACAATTTTGTAAAGTACTTGCAAAGACTAATTGGGCGGAGCTGTGTCATCATCTTTGCATCCTTCACCTTGAGGATGAGTGCGACGTGGGTGTAATTAATTTTTCGTAGAACTTGTCCCAAGAGAAGCATGGACCAAACACCATTACATATATCCGCACCAACCACTCCCCAGTGTTTTTGGTAAAACCCAGGTGACATTCCATCAGGACCCGGAGCTTTCATAGGATGCATTTGGAATACAGCACTCTTAATTTCCTCATCCGTGAATGGGCGATCAAGATCGGCATTTATCTCCTCCGTTACTGATGGAACTATATTGCCCAAAATATCCTCAAAATTCTGAACACCATTGAAAGAAAATAGCTTTGAGAAATACAACACCATAACCTCCTCTATCCTAACTCGGTCTTCACACCAAACCCTTGAATCATATTAAACCAAATATACCATTACGTTTCTGTCTCCTATTAGCTTTATAGTGGAAATATTTGGTGTTATGGTCACCAAGCTTGACCCAATTTTCTCTAGATCGTTGCCTCTAAAAATGCTCATCATGTTTAAGAAGCTAGTTCAACCTACTTATCAACTCATTTTTTTGTGCTATAGACTCCTCAGAAAATGGTTGCCCCAACAAATTCATCAGCTTATCCTCCACTTCCCGAATTTCAATCGGTTCGGACCTAGCATTGCTCATCGCCAAGTTATTTAACTTTATTTGAGTCATCTTAATCTTCTCTGTAATTTGGAACACCAGCGAACTATCAACAACATACTCCCATCCCTCTCACACCACTTCAGCACAACCCACATATGCCAACATTCCTCATACCGAAATTGTTTTCACCTCTAATTGGAAAATGCCCCAACTAATTAATCAGCATCGGAACATGATCTAATGAAGCTTTGTTCAGATGATTTACTATGTATCTCAGGAACTTATCCACCCACTCCTGATTACCCAAGGCGCGATCTAGTCTTACCTTGATTCCACCCCAATTGGTCGTAAACCAAGTAAATTTGTTCCCCGAATATCCTAAATCAATGAAATTACAATGCTCCACTACTGATCAAAACCCTTCCATTTGCCGATCTCGCCTCACATTACCTCGTTCATGTTCATTAGTTTGGAGGATCCCATTAAAATCACCAATACATAACCAAGGTATAGAATTAGTGCCACGAAAAGACTCAAGTGATCTCCAAGACCTATGGCAATCACTCGTAGTAGGAAAACCATAAAAGATAGTCAAACAACAATAAGATACATCCCCCTGAACACCCCCATCAAAATTGATATAGTTTTGAGAATAAGACCTTAAGGATAAATTTATTTCTTCCTTCCACAAAACACGCAAACCACCTGAATTACCTCTACTATCAACAATAAAACTACGATCGAAGTTCAACTTTAAATGTAAACGGTCCATGTGACGAGAATTACTTTTTGTCCCGCACAAGAACACCACAGTGGGATCCTGAGCATAAACTAGACGTTGGAGCGCATTAACTGCTCGGAGGTTCACAAGCCCCTGATAGTTCCAACTTAAACAATTTATTTCTGACAATGGGGTTGAGCCAAGCCAACCTCCACCAATGAACTAACCATCTTCGAGTTAGCCAACAATCTCATTTAACCCCCATTACTTGTTACCACAACCTCGTCTTCTCGCACCAGTCTTTTGCAAGCTCGGGTAGGGGACCACCCACCTGTGGTCTAGCATTAGCTTGAGCTGTGCCCAGATAGACACCACTCACTGATTTCCCTCTTCTATGCTTCATTCTCCGAACCTTCTGGTTATGCTCAATGATGGGTGTAACGCCTCGCCCCGAAACCTTGGTTTTGGAATATAATTTATGTGATAGGCCAAATTAAAATCTTATTTATTTAACTACCATTAATCACAATTCTTTAGTTATATTTATTAATCACTCAAAATACATAACCAAAATTTAAATACCAAAACATAAGACTTAATTTTTCAATTAATCACCAAATTTCTTTTCTTAATTCAAATTCCCAACAAAAGATTAATCTCAATTATTTAAGGTTGCATCTACCCCTGTTAGTCTGCCTATGTATCCTTGAGCGGGATAAAGCCTTTCGTAGTTCACCATTCATCATTTTATCCATTTTCGAAAATACTCTAATAACGAAAATATTCAACATTAGTTTTCACACTGGAATCACACCAAATGGGTACCAATTACGGATTTAAAATATCAAAATTTGTATAAAAAGGTAGTGTCAACCCACTAGCCATGTACCGTTGCGGGTGGCGGTCAGCCACCCTGACTCGCTAGAAAAATTCAATTATTTACAAAAATTGCCGAATTTTACAAGCAAGTAGTTCTCAGTGAGATGAGCAATTTTCATACATGTGGCCAAGTCCAATTTAGCTAGGAAACGCCTGAATTTTCCCACAAACCGCCGGAACCCTAGATTTTGGGTGCTCTTCAATTCGACCAATCCGCAACACGGCCCCTAAAACTATTTGGGCTTTGTTATTGGCCTCTAGAAGAGTGTTTTGGTGGTGGTAATTGTAGGAGTTAGCTTTAGGATTGACGGATCATCGCTATGGAATCACCGCACCCACTGATGCGGTTTATCATGAAATTTGGCCAAATTTCTTCGATTTTTTGGTGTAAAAGGGAGAAGGAAGGTCGGAGATTTGTTCCCAAGTGATAATTTGGTGTAAGTAGTGTGATGACGCGTCACGGATTATAATATGTATTATTTTTTAAAGTGTGGAAAAGATGATTTTACCTTTGAGCGTTAGGTTATGATGGTATACATGGGCTAAGAAAAATGGACCAATTATCTCATTTCCTTCTTTTTTTGGACCCAATTAAAATTTGGGGGTTTTTTGGATGATTTTCTTAGCCTATGATTGGTGGCCCAATTAGAGCTTAAGGATTTTTATATTTTTATACCCAATTCGGATCAAGACACACACACTCACACATGTGTAACCTTCATCTGTCACTCTCTTCTCGAACTCTTTTTCCGTCCGTACAGTCCGTATATACATGCACCCAACTAGCTTCATCTTGCACAGATCGGGATAGTGGAGACCATTTCCAAGTTCCTGGCAAGCTCAGGAGCAGAGCTATACCCTTAATTTGGAGGATGGACCTCGGGAACTCGAGAACCAGGGAGTTCCGACGAGGTGTCCTGTTACTCCATCATGATCGAAGGTGTTTCACAGAGTTTTAAAGTTCTAGGGAATCTTAAAGTAACTTCACGAAGCTTATAGAGTTTTGGAAGGATTTTGGATGTCGGGACACTCGAGTTTGTCGAGTTGTAAGGTTGGCCGAGCTATTGAGATTTTTCCAACCAAATTCCATTGGTTTTAGACTCCAAAGTGGTAAGATCATGTTCTCATTGTTGAGAGCTTTATTTTGGTACAAATTTCATGAAATTTGGTGTTGAAATGAGTGACATATTAAGATTCAAAGTTTTTCCAAAAACCGACGAGTTCAGAAGTGACCGGCGCCGGACTCTGGCGAACCAATGAAGGAGAAGGGGAATATTACGTCGACTTTGATGGAATATTACTAACGGCGTCAGGTATATTTAACTGTATATTCCATTATTTAACGAAATATTCCCTCACACCATTAGGGATTACGTCCAAAGTGCCAGGCACGTGCCTGCGCGTGTGTCCTTGCCTTGGCCGGCGCGTGAGGGCGCTTTGGAACATAGAAAATTATTCTAAAAATATTAGGATGTTCGTGGGGTTGAGTAGGCCACGATGGTATATTCAAATACCCCAATTGCATAACGTATGATAAGTTATTACCTAGTTTTGGTTATGTGCTTAAAATAACGTTAAAATAGTTGTTTCACATATAGGTGAGACGTTTCCAAAGGACAAGCAGTCAGGCGAGGCTCGGGGGTTACAACCCTACCACATGTCAGTGAGTAGGCTTTTGGTTTTTTGTATATATATATATATATATATATGCTTGGTATTTTTCCCAGAAACTCATTTAAATGGATTTATGTTTTGAAATGCCATGCCAAATATTTTATAATTAGAATATGCATTTAGTAGTTGCACATATTTATGTTTGAAGCTGGAGAAGCTCAGGTAAGTGCCCTGTGAGTTTATAGATTGCGGATGTGAGTTGCATGATTATGTTGAGATGTATTATAGCTCATAAACCTGCACCCCGGTGTTAGTGCTCCCGCCCGTGGTCAGGGCACAGTCCTTCACGTGATGTTCACGTCCCGCACCATACGCTCACCTTGGATCCAAGTTAGGTGCACAGTCCTGTCATACAGACCACTATAGGTGGTTCCGACTCGTAGGTGATCTGCGATCATTCGCACAGTCTTCACGTGATCGTAGCACTTGAGCGTATTTATTTACACTCAGTCATGTCATACATACCACTTTAGGTGGTTCTGAATCGTGTGCAGGCATACATGTTGAGCTATTGGTTGAGCTATATAGGTCATATTAGGTGACTCCGGCTAGATGGATGAGCTATAGATTCAGCTGTACAGGTCATATTAAGTGACTCTGGCTGACATATCATTTGCATTGATTTATATCACCTGACTTACATATTTTATGCTGAGATATTTGACATGGTATACATGTGGATTTTGCTATTTTAAGCATGGTTTTGATATACGTATGTATTCTATTTTCTGGGAAATTATACAGGTTTTACAGCGAAGGGTTATTACCTTTGATAAGTGAAATGGTTTTGAAAAGCTTTGTTTTTGCCCACTCACACTTTTTGTTTTGCGCCCCTCCAGGTTTTGGGTAGGAGTGCTTGTTGGTGGCTTACGAGGAATTGACGGTGGTTCTGATAGATTATCACTAATGTATGACCACTTATGGTATTGTATAATTAGTACTTGCTCTGTTGGACTGCACTTAGGCTACCTATGCTCTGATTATGGTGTATCACACTTAAATATCAAGATTTGTACTTATTTTTGCTTTGTGTAAATTAGCTAGCTTGGTTCTCAGTTACTCGCATTTCTTTTTATCAATATCATTTTTGCACTATGCATATGGCTACGTCACCCTCACATGATGGCCAGCACGCCTTGATTTTGGTCAAGGTGTGTCAAGTAGCCTGAGTTTGGAAGGAGAAACCCTCGAAAACCATTGTTTCCGTAGGGTCGGGTTGAAGAATAGGAACCGGGTCACAGGATCCAACTGGTTCCTCTCCATCTCTCTTCTTTCCTTTCTCTGATTTTTGATTCGTTCACTATTCCTCTCTCCCTCCTCTCCTCCTTCCTGATTGGGCGTCCCTCTCCTTTCTTTCCTTTTCCCCTTTCTCTTCCCATCCGTTCATCTCCCTCCTTTATCTTCTTTCTTTTCCATCTCCACCGTCCATTTTCCCCTTTCCTTTAATCTGGGCCACAAACATGGCTTCCTCACTGCTCCAGATTTTACTGGAGCCTTCTAAAAATGAAGGTTAGATTTACTAAAATGCTCCCAACTTTGAACGTTAGTAACTTTTTCATTATAACTCCGTTTTATGAACAGTTTTCGCCTACATGCTCATATGGTCGAGCTCTATCCAAATATATCAAGAAATACAATAAAATATATAAGGATAAAATACATCCTCATATAATTACATTAAGTTAACTAAGGCATTTTCATCTTTTTTTACTTGTTGATAAATTTTTTACGATGTAAATTATAATAATTTCCGGAAACAAAACTTTAAAATTTCTCAATTCAATTTTCATAACCATAAATCAATTTATTTATTTTATCTACTCCACATATTTATATATATTTTAAATTTTCAAGGTATTACAATGGGCATTAAATTAAACAGGTCAAGTCCTAGCCCAGACCACTCACACCCATCAAATGGTAGACCCAACCCATTTTGCACCTTGCTAGCCTCCTGAATCCCCGTGCCCATATACTGGCCCAACACAGACTCCCCATCACTAAGGCGTCCAATACCACCAACCTTTTGCAATCCCAAAAAGATGATGCTCCATCCCGAGTCATTTACTGGTAGGCTAGGCATGTCCTCTTCCCCTCAGGATGGCATAACATTCAAAGCAACACCAAACAAGTTCAACTCACGTGCTGCCTAGGTTGTATTATGCTACTGGAAAAGAATAATGGCCATAGAGTCAACTACCATCTTCGCCATATCAACAGTGACATTCAAATCCGGCAAGTTGTACACACCATTTTCACTATCCTCAACTTACAAGCCCTCATGTTTTCCCCTGGTTTCTTGGCTCGCCCCGTCTTCTATCTCTGTCGCGACTACACTATGACGAGGGATTGGGATATTAGACATACAATCACCTTCCTCATTCTTCTCCTCCACATGCATTGGGGCTGTCATTGACCACCCGTGTGCCATATCTAGCCCAAAACGTTTACCTATCAGTTTCCTATAAGCTTTACCCAAAACATCAAACTAGAACCATTGATCATACGGCTTCGACTTATCGTCGTCATTCTTCCTCGTGAAGTGCAAGTAGTGTTCCTATATATGTCTTACAATTCCACAAAGGAAGCATGTTATAGGAATTTTCTCGTACCATAGATCAATCCCCAATTCAGTACACGTAATAACTAATAGTAAACTTCTCCTTAATGGCTTCATAATATCCACTGCCACTCAAATACGTAAGATGATATAGTGGCTAACACTCCTCATACTCAGATCCATTAACATATGCACTCCAATCTTGTTCCTAATGAACTGCCCCATGTGTCGAGTCACATATGCAAAAGGCAGCCTTTTAACTTGGATCCAAAACTCTTAAGAACTCAAAAGGATGGATGCAAACTACCAAAGCACCATCATATAGCCATGTCCCCCCTCTAGATCATTGCCCTCTCTCGGAGATTATCAAACCCGAAAGAGAATAACCCATCCTCCAACTCCACAATCGTAACCCTAGCCTTTGGATGCCACATGTTTAACATTTGCTTTTTAAACCTATCTTTGTTGAAAGCCTTACTCGTAATAACCTTCCAAACTAGGAAGACCTTATTAGAGCATCGCATTGTTCTTATCGTCGATCACCATCACCCTCTGTTTGTTGGCGGTGAGAACAAACCGTTCAGCGAACTTCAACACCATGTCATCCATCCTCTATAGCACCGCTTGCAGACTTGTTTGATGTAACATCCCACATCGTCCAGGGGAGTGGATCCTATAAGCCTTATATGTATATTCCCATCTCTACCTAACACGAGGCCTTTTGAGAGCTCACTGGCTTCGAGCTCAGTAGGAACTCCGAAGTTAAACGAGTTCAGGCGAGAGCATTCCCAGGATGGGTGACCTATTGGGAAGTTGCTCGTGAGTTCCCAGAAACAAAATTGTGAGGGTATGGTCGGGGCCCAAAGCGGACAATATTATCCTACGGCAGAGTCAAGCCCAGGATGTGGTGGAGCCCATGTCGGGATGTGACAATTAATGTTAAATTGTTAGCTATTGAACTTTAGTTTTGTGTTATTCATTCATATTGCATGATAAATTCCAATATTCCTGCATGTGTCACGTGTTTGTAGCTTTGCATAAATTAAATGGCTTTCGTCACCTTTAGGGTGTCGGCTAGCACGTGACCATCCCAATGTCCCTAGGACATCAGGGTCGGGGCGTGTCAGATTGAAATTGTCACATCCCGACTCGGGCTCCATCACATCTCGGGCTCAACTCTGCCGTAGCACAATATTGTTTGCTTTGGGCCCCGACCACGCCCTCATGGTTTTGTTTCTGGGAACTCATGAGCAACTTCCCAATAGGTGACCCATCCTGGAAATGCTCTCGCCCGAACTCGCTTAACTTCGGAGTTCCTATGGAACCCGAAGCCAATGAGCTCCCAAGGCCTCGTGCTAGGTAAAGATGGGAATATACATATAAGGCTTACAGGATCCACTCCCCTGGGCGATGTGGGATGTTACAATCCACCCACTTTAGGGGCCCGACGTCCTCGTCGGCACACTTTTGGCTAGGGATTAGCTCTGATACAAAATTATTACATCCCGACCCGGGCTCCACCACATCCCAGGCTCGACTCTGCCGTAGCACGATATTGTCTGCTTTCGGCCCCGACCACGCCCTCACGGTTTTGTTTCTGGGAACTCATAAACAACTTCCCAATGGGTCACCCATCATGGGAATGCTCTCACCCGAACTCACTTAACTTCAGAGTTCCTACGAAACATAAAGCCAGTGAGCTCCCAAAAGGCCTCGTGCTAGGTAGAGATGAGAATATACATATAAGGCTTACAGGATCCACTCCCTTGGGCGACGTGGGATGTTACATTTGATACCAACCCTAAAGCTTCCCACCCACGTGGCAGACAAAACCGAGAAACATTCACTGCCCAGCAAACTCAATAGCCTTCGTTAGCCCCTACACTAACTGGAGCCCGTAAGATTAGTGATCAAAATCAACGCCGGCGTCAAAATCTTGAACCCTACCACTCTCCTAGAGAAACCCTAAGGAAACCCTAGACAGGAATTTTTTATAGATATGTAATTATTATTATTATTATTATTATTGGAAATAATTTTAATAATAATAATAATAACATTATTATTATTATTAGTTAATTATTTTAGATAGATATTATTGTGGTGGAGTTTCTTTTTTTAGTCACGTAATCAATAATTTATGATCATTCACTCTTGTATAAGTTTAAATTAAAATATTAATAGCACGTATCATTTATGCTCTTCTAGTAATATTACATCTTAAAGCGAGTAACCATGTATTGTTTAATCACTCAATGCCTGAGAAAACATTTATGTATACTGGCTTATATTAAACTAGATTATATAACTCATGATTATGGTTTCGATGAGCATGCATGATTTATCTTATAAGTTGATGCTACATAAGATGCGGCTGTCGTCATCTTCTCCCCCCTCCCCACCCCTCCCCCACCCGCCCCAACCCCCTCAAACCCCACACATAACCACCCTTCTCCCTCCCTCCCGGAACAGTGGCGTTTGTCTTTATCGAAAGAAACTCTGTTTAATTTATAGTAATTAATAAGTGTATGATAATACGATTCATTTGACTTAAAAGTGTTTGAGGCCAAGTTCTCTCCGTCCCAACTTTCCATCCAACTTGCAATTTTGGCATCCCCAAAACGTAAAACCCCCCACTTGTTTTAGACGCCCAACCGGGGTTCTTGTCTTATTGTTCCCCTTAAACTAAGCTTTGATTATATAATTTACTTGCTAAAAATTGTGACACTAGTAACAATCAAGAATGTTGTAAAGGAAGTAACTTCCAGCTAGCTGATTAATCTAGAGTTTAATGTGATGTAGAACACATGGCTAAGAAGATTGATGAACAACATTTTTGGAAGGCGCGAAACTGGCAGCAAGGTTCAAGGGATGCATATTTATGCGCCAGCGTCAAAATTAGACGAATTATATGTTGTTTCGAAGAGAACGATGAGAGGAACAATACTCACCACTTTTGATCGTGACATGGGGCAATATGGCCCATACTTCTTTGTTTACAATCTCAAATAGCATTTGAAATTTTAGGGTACTTTTGGTACTTTATTAACCGTTGATTTTATTTTCTCTTTAAACTTTAAGACCTTTTAGGGTTTGGTTTTATGTTTTGTTATATAAATATACCGCTTGGGTGTTGGAATTGTGATCTTTCAACTATTATTCAATAAACGTGAACTTTCTATCAATTTTTTTAGTGGACTCTAGCACTACTAAACATGTGGGCATTTGGCACCCTTTTCTCCTCACGGTTTGGTTTTGGTGCCTTTTGCTCGCGCATATGCATTAATGTTTGTAAATGAACGGTGTGGAAAAGAAAATTTTGGCCATACTTCAAAAAGGGTGTGCTTTGTGGAGATTTCTAGTAGTGTAGGGCTTGCTAGTGGTTTTAGCGCTGAAATTTAATTTAGTTTCCCTTCTCATATATCTCGATGCATGCGTCAGATCGGTTTCCCTCATGTGCCATTAATCTTAGGCTAGCTAGCAAATTAAGAATCAATTAATTGATTAATTAATTGAAGGAAGCAACTAACAATCAATTAATTGAAGGAAGTGTTAAAAGTTTCATTATAAATTAGTTGACAATGGTAGGAGTGTCCAAATACTTTATAACCCTTTGCAAAATTTCTTACTTTTTGATGTCAAAACTAAAAACTAAAAATAGTTACCAAACAAGATTTCAATTTTTAATTAAAAAAAGTATAAAAAATAAAAACAAAATAATTATCAAACGACCATTTAACTGTCATTTTCGCTTACCATTCCATATACATATATTTCTTCCACAACCTCTACTACCATCGATATGCACTCCTTATTTAAAAGAGATTTTTCTCATTCGTATCTAAAAAGTAAAAATGATGAAAATTGAAACCAAAGGGTGGTCACCATACCCTTGATTAATACAATCATTATTTAGAATAGTTGAGTATACATTCACTATTTAGAAGAGTACGTACTCTTGTCGAGGTAAATAATAAACACAAACTCACTGCATATCTGTACTTTAAGGAAAAAAAAAAAAAAGAAAAAGAAAAAAAGCTCACTGCATATCATTTTAAATAATTTATTTATTTTTTAAAGGTAAAACCATGTCTTAGTTAAACATATTATAAAATGCTGTAGCGTTCGCGAAAATTCGGAGAGTACGTAAGATATCAACTTTCATGCTGTGGCATGTTTGACAAAATGTTGTAACTTGAAAGTAGCATGAATTCTATTCAATGTTATTATATGCTCATCATGTGATGCCTTCCCTAGCTTTCTATTTGAAGATAATAAAAACTATGATAATAAAAAACTGTGACAATATCTGAATTGATGTATTTGTTTTGGGTAATGATAGAGAGATAAAAAAATTTGGCGAACCATTTTTTTTTGGTTCCTGTGGTGACACGGCATTTTCAATGTGACCCTTGTGGTGAAAAAGTTATTAATTAAACCCCAGTGGTGAGTACTGTTAGCAATTGAGGTTCAAATCCAAACTTTTGTTAGTGTTCTATTAAATAAACTCATGTGACTATCACATGGATGAGTCAAATTCATCATTTCAATCCAAATTACATCCTATTCCATGGACATCTAGCATGATTTAGGTATACCGTATACGTGTGTTCTTTCTGAGCGAGTTATGACATACACTTGTTTCTCTTGTGAGTTGGCATCTGATTCTAGTATACAAAGCAAATTGAAACAAAGGAGATATAATTTACATTAACCATTCACGAAAGAAAAAATAACTTTATTATTTCTCATACCATGATGTATTTTGCACACTAATAACAGAAGCATTTATCCAATCCAAAAATAATAATAATAAATAACAACAAAGACAAAAGTATTTCTTCCACAATATATTGTGGTTCATCACAACAAAAAGTCATTAATATGGTTTCCTTAGCAGATTCCATTTGTTCTTAATTTTCTTATTGTGAAATATTTTCTGGTAATCCCTTGATCACCCATCTGGCAGCCAATATGATAAACAGATTGCTCTTATCGATATTATTCCCCTTCATGAACACACACACACACACACACACACACATATGAAGGAAAAGGAAAAAAATAAAAGGAAAAAAAAAAACTATGGAATAGAAAACCATAATATATAAGCGCCCTAATAATATGTACGGAACGTTCTGGCTTATTTGAGTTATGATGATAACATTGTTCCTTTGAGAAACATCTTGTCTCTAGGGAAATCTTTGCTGGATTATATTATCGCGACATTTCAAAAATCATCATTGAGTAATTTGCTTGAACAGTAATCTAATGTTAAGCTTTTATATTGACAAATACTTAATATATATATATATATGTATGTATGTAACATCCCTCATCATCTAGGGAAGTGGATCCTAGAAACCTTATATGTATATTTCTCTACCTAATGCAAGACCTTTTGGGAGCTCATTAGTTTCGGGTTCACTCTGAAGTTAAGTGAGTTCGTGCGAGAGCAATCTCAAGATGAGTGACCCATTAGGAAGTTCTCATGCCAGATGTGTGCCGACGAGAACGTCGGGCCCCTAAGGGGACGGATTGTAGCATCCCACATCACCCGGGGGAATGAATCATGTAAGCCTTATATGTATATTCTCATCTCTACCTAGCGCGAAGCCTTTTGGGAGCTCATTGGCTTCGGGTTCTATCGGAACTCCAAAGTTAAGCGAGTTCGCGAGAGAACATTCCTATGATGCAATTATGGGTGACCCACTAGGAAGTTCTCGTGTGAATTCCCAAAAACAAAACCGTGGGGGCATGGTCGGGGCCCAAAGAAACAATATCGTGTTACGATAGAATCGAGCCCGGAATATGATGAGACCCCAGGCCAGAAAGTGACATGTATATATATATATATATAGTTATGTATCGTGCACTACAAACATACGGATTTTTTTTGTCGAAGCAATACAACACATGGCATTAAGTATCTAGATTAAGCGATGAATCACTATTACTTGCATATATACGCTTTTTGTTGAAGGCATCTAATACTGAATGCATATGCTGGAGAGTAAGACTAGATATTATTGTCACGCTCTAGATTTGGGTTGGGTGGAAAAATAACTCCGTATTTATTGCGCAAATAAAAATAAAATGAAAATAAATAACTACTATTTTACATTATAAGGTTTCACAATAGCATGCAATCACACTCTAATTTACATTATAAAGTTTCCTTAAGACTTTTAGTGAACGTCGACTACTTGTCAAGTCTCTGGTTCAACATTGTCAATATCAATAATCTATAAGGGGTGAGCTACTAACTTAGTAAGGTAATAACCACTATGCATTTACCATAACAGAAGTAACGATAATGCATGAATGTAATGTTTTCTTTCATCATAATTTTGGAAACCCAGTTAACAAATAATCCCATTTCTTTTCATTAGTCATCTTGTCAAACTCTTAGTTCTGAATTTCAAAACCCGATTTGATCATTTTATCGGACTTTAACGGAAAGGACTTCATTCCCTTTTCTTGTGCACTATGGGCTGAACATAGATCATGGCAGGGACAAAGCTAGATATTTTTATTGGATAGGAGCATCTTAAAACAACAAAATAAAATTAAAAAGTACAACATGATATATATATATATATATATATATATATATATATATATATATATATATATTAAGTGAAACACTTATATGTTAATTCATAATCTCTTACGTGTATACATTATAATTTTCCTCCATTTGCTTAATGTTTTGAGAACAGTCCAATGTCATTAATATCTCTTTTCCCTTATATAACTGTTTTATAGTTCAATTCTACAAAGAATTCATCTCAATACATATAGCACATTACATGTTGATAGTTAGGGGTGGACACGGTGTAGTTTGGCGTGGTTTCACTTAATTAATTATCATTAAAATTGTACAATTCAGTTCACACTAGTTCTAGTTCGGTTCATGCTGATTTACGGTTCCGAATACTAAATCATTTGAATACCAAATCAAAATGTTATTCAAAGTTTACTTGTTTTTTTCTTGTATTTTGCATGCTTGCATTCAAATATGACTTCTAAAATAGTTACACAAAGTCACAAATAAAACAAATCCTTTTTAAATACTAAATCAAAATGCAAATGTCCCTACCAAGCAAACAAAAAAAAAAAAAAAAAAAAAAAAAAAGCACAATTCAAATGTTCATTGCTGCAACATCAAACAAACAAAAAACTTCAAATTTTGGCAGCTCCTTAATTGGCACCGCACCGATGTCAAATTTCCTTTCGAAACAGCATACACGGTGCAAAGTCTTGGAGTACAGGCTGAGATTTTTAAGGGAGCCCTTTTTGTTTCCTAAGAGCATTAATTGTTAACATGAATTATGATCACTCACAAGGTAATTCTGACACAATTGCTCACTAAATACATTAATCATGATCACTCTCATTAATAGGTGAACTCTGAAAATGAAAGATTTAATTGAGAAATGCTTCCATGTAGTCGCACTAGGTGAAACCAGTTTAGTTTTCACCACTCATTTAGTGACATTTATATACACAACTATTAAATTTAATTAAATATTTATATTCACAATTCGGTTTTGAGCAGTTCTTCCAATATGAAAATTGGAACCGAAATTGGTCTAAACAGTTTGGTCAACACAATTTTCTACGGTTTATTTTGTCCAAGTTCGATTCGGTTTCGTGGTTCCACATTTTTTATGCCAACCCCTATTGATTGGCACCAATTAACGTGTTTAACACAAAGATGCATTAAAAAAAGAATTTATCAAGAGAAATGAATGATATCCACACACCTCTTTTATCCTTTTACGCACACATTTATTTATTTATGTTCATTGATTTTCCTTTAAATGATTCAATCTAATAACTATAAATACACAAGAATATGTAAGAAGAGAAGATGAGTGTGGAAATCATGTAATAACAACAAACATTGATAAATCAAAACCATGTTAAAATTCAATAAATAATATGCATAAGCAAGCAAGAAGAAACATAACCAATAAAGCAAGTACATAAAAATGATAAAAACTCCAAGTCAGAATATAATTAGGTCGATTATGCTTAATTTCTATTGCATATGGCATAAGATAACGGGAGGGGTGTTGTTGGCAAAATATAAGTGAATATTGTATTTCATTAGAATGGGTTATTAGGTGAGGTTTTAATTTGGAGGTTGATATTACATGTACCCATTTTTTGCAAACCATGTGAGTGGGGGGCATCAGTCCCAATGAGCCCATAGGCTCCGTCCTTGACACTTGGTGCCCCGGAAATCAACATGACATTCTAATATACAATGTTATTCAAGAATTAAAGCTATACTCATGAAAATATGAACCATGTCAATCAAGTAATTATACAATTGAACCAAATAATACATATCACTTAATCATCTATATGAACTCATGTAACTTAACATATATAAATATAAGGGTTCCCTGAAATTCTCCTACCTAGATTCCAAATGTTAAAAGCATATATCCAAGTTAATATCACAATGATCCACCACATTGATCAACTCCTCGATAATCTGAACTTTGGCAAAACAACCCAACTAGTAATCTACATACGTAAAACCCTCCATATTTCTTTCATTATATATCTCTCTCTTCCCTTTCTTTTCCGTAAGGCACTAGTACCAACTGAACCCATTTTCATGTTCTAAAATAAAAATGGAGTAGAGACTCCTATTTATAGGGCAAAGAGGAGGTAACCAATTAAGTGCCTCTGATTGGATAATTCTTGCGGTTAGTCCCAGCTGGTAGGTTTTTTCTCCAAATTTAGATCATTGTTTCCCACAACTCAACAGCTCATGCTAGTGATCTAATTCCTAGCCACGTACATACCTCCTTGCATGCAAACTCAATTGCCACCTCCACAATTTGCATGTAAAGTTAGGCCCCCTCCAACTAAATGAAATAGATAGCAATCTTTTTGGAGATTTCTATGGAATACTAGAACTTATTAAGTTAATATATAATTTATTTATATAAAACTATGGCTAGTTTTTGTAGTACAAGGATATCACGTGAAAATCTCATGCTAACCAACTCTATATATAAATATAAATAAAAAATCTAATAAAAACTTTATTAATAGTAATACTCGTATTTTTAAAATACGGGATCTCACAATTACAATAGAGCTAAGTAAGGATTGAAGACGGTCATGTACTATAAGATGGGAAACGTTTAAGGTAATTACAAGTATTGGTTGCTCAATATATACTCAAGGTTGTGTATTTGATTTTTATCTACTCAAATACTGTTTGTATAAGAAAAAAGATCTAATGCAGGAGATAGTTAAAAAAAAATGGCATAGATAGGGGAAAAATCATCAGGGAAGATTTGGTATCCTTGGGCTTTTCTGGGTCTTCAAAAAACTTAGTGATTATATTTAAGAAAAATTTCATTAACCGTGTACTGATGCTCGATTGCTTGATTTGGAATTCCTCTTAAAATATTGCCAATTTGCAATGGTCGGGTTCTCTACTATTTCTAGTTAGGTTTTGACGCTTGATCTGTTTATATTTTTCATAAACAAGTGGCTAGTTTGATATGTAGCTAACATAGGTGATGACCTAGCTGTAGCACGACGTATTAGTGTCAAATCAAACTATGGGGTTAGGAATAATTGGAACTTAATTAGGCGTAAGGAATAATTAACATAGGCCGACTAGTTAAGCTGCTATTAATTGTATATAATTGGAAAGTCCGTGTGTGTTTCTAAGGCTTACGTATCTATCGTTTTTAATTGTCAAAAATTTCTTTGTCAATCAAAAGATATTGAAAAGACAATTTAGTCTTATATCACAAACTAAAATCATCGGCATAATATATATAATTTTGCATAAACCAAAATTTACTTTTTTTTCCTCCCTCACACACATATCATCATAACATATCTCTCTAATTTTAAAAAATAAAAAATAAAAATGTAAACCTCTCTCCACTCCCACGTTTTCTCTCATCTCACTCCCTCTTTCTATTACATTTCTTTCTAACTTCTCTCTCTCTCTCTCTCTCTCTCTCTCTCTCTCTCTCTCTCCATATATCTTTTCAAAAAACAAAAAAACTGCTTCACACAAAGTGTGTGGGCTTAGGCTATAGTATGTTTATGTGTTTCTATGCATTTAGGGTAAATACCTTACTATGAATACATGTTATGGTATTAGACTAATTGTAGTTAGTATGACAGTAACGTTGTCAATTGGTTCTTACAAATTTGTAATGTTCTAAATTTCAAATACATGTATATCGTGGTAGTTAGTATTGTTTAGGAGTGGGATTTTGTAAATCTAGAAGTAGATTCCAATAGGATTTAGGATTATGATTTGTATTTACTTGTAGGGCGAGTAAGGCCATAAGATTAGTACAAATAAAGACATAAAACCACATGGGAGCATATCAATTCAGAAAGCTAAGCCATTCTCTTGTCTTCCATCTTATATCCTCACTCTCTAAATTTTCCTTCAACATATATTTATCAATAGAGAAATATGTACAAATGGTTCTCGAATTATTTAGTTTTGTGCAATTACCACGTAAATTAAAATATTTACAATTAGCCACCCGAAGTTTCAAACAGTTTTGTCCACTTTCATCCACATTTCCGTCAAATAATGACACAAGAAAAGAACAAATAACCTTTTTCAAGATCATTCTTGTTATTTTACTCGAGTAAGGGGGGAAAAAGGGGGAAACAAACTGATCCGTTGAGGTAAAAAATACCCGCATGAAAACCTGTTTTGCCCACTAATGACTGTATATTTGATCGGATAAATGGTTTTAGGTACCGAATTTGCAGTAAACAACTAGAATTAACACCCTTGAAAAAGCTCTCGTGAAATCTAGGTAGCGCATTGCAAATACACCAAAATTTCTTGCCAATCTAAAGGCATAGTTCGAAAACATACCATAATCGTACTGTTTGACAAACTTATAACAACAGAAAATTTCCCACATATGTAATTAATATATACAGATAAAAATTGCAGCACGTGATGGGTCTGGTTAACTAAAATCTGAAGAAGAAATCAAGGCCACACCCCCAACCCTTAAATTAGGTTGTTTTCAAACATCTTATAAATGAATCAAAAAGAAAACAAAAGAAGTAAATAAAATGTTGGTAATATAAAGTTTATATGTAGCTAGGCATTGCACATAGTCCCAGCCATAAAATGAATTAATTTGTTTTTTCCCCAAGTCAAGTGCCCCAGCTAGGTAGCTAGCATGCATGTATATCAATCCAAATGAACCGATATTGTGCAGAGGGATGGGGGATTGGACTACGATGTCTCACCCGTTGGAGTTATTAGTGGACCCCCTAACCCTAAGCATCCATTGACAAAGATCAATAGCTAAGCCTTTATATACGTTTGATCTCATGCCTCTCGTTAAGCCTTACCTGTACTTAGTTATGGATTACCTTTATCAAAATTTTCCCTCTCTTGTGTTCTACTGTTCTCTCCTTTTCCCTTTCTCTTCACCCCACTCTATACTTAGGGTTAGGGTTTGTAGGGTTGGGGGCCGGGACTTGGGATCATATTAGGTTGGGGCTGTATTTCTACTTTTATGTTCACATCCATCGGTTCATGGTTTTTGTTTAGAACATGGAAAAAAGAAAATCAAATTATTTGTAATACACGTTTACTTGCAAGGAATGTGATTTGAAATCATTTTGATTCTTGAATTCCTTTTTGTTAACTTATATAGAGTATAGAAAATATTTCACTTCTTAACTTTTAAATATGTTTACTAGCTAAGACATATGGAATAAAAAAAAAAGTGCCTCCCTTCGAGATACGTAACCAAATACTTAAAAATCATAAATTAGATCAACTAGGGTATAGTTGATTCGATTCCCTTCCGTACTTTTCCTATTTCTAAATTCTGGTTCCTTCGTCCCTATTTCTGTTAAATAAATTAGTGCTAAGAAAGAAACATTGATGACACAAAATATTATTATTATGATGACTTTAATCACCCTTCAATGTTCTAACAGTGACGTGACTATACGTATCATATGCGTGCATATGAAGCCTTTTTGCTGGACTACATGTACAATACAATACAATCTCTCTCTCTCTCTCTCTCTCTCTCTCTCTCTCTCTCTCTCTCTCTCGTCCTATCCTATTCCCACCGGCCAATTTAACACCTTTTATTCTTATTCACTGTATATATATTTGTATTAACTGCATGTATGGAGTAATGAAATTTGCAATAATATAGCAAATTATGTAAATTATCACGAGCTAGTAGTATTTGATGCATGTTGTTGTAGAGTGATAGATTATATATATAGGACCACGCCTCACGCCTCTCAGAAACTTGAATATTGGACCACCCAGTTAAGCAGGCCAAGCACACCCTACCCTCCAGTTGGCGGCTAACATGTCTTACATGCATGATGCATCTCTCTCTCTCTCTCTCTCTTTGATTGACTGTATTGGTCAGAAGAGAAATTAAAGGAAGTAGTAAAGTAATGTGCTATCAATTTGTTTGCATCTAAATACAGCTCGAAATGATGAAACAAGCAGAAAGAGCGAAAGATTGATCGAGCAGCAATCCTAATTTATATTGCAGATACGGCCGGGATCTTTTCTTTTTCTTTTCTTTTTTGTGGGCCAAAACAGATTTGAGGTGATTTGTTAACTAACCTATTAAGAAGAAGTAGTAATCAAGCACGATATATACAAGTACTAATTTACCTGCAAATAGTTTTCTGAATGCTTATTTTGGAGGCTTAAATAATGGATGATGTGTGTATTATTCGTTTAGGTTTTGACGTGTCAGTGCATAATGTCAGGATTTACAAAAATGACAGTTTGGTGCGTCGAAACAAAATATCAAACCCATCATAGCGGGCTGACAATTGGGATTGAATTGCAAAGCCCAATGCTCAAGTTTTCTCTTCGTCTCAAACTTCCACTTGTGTCTATGTAGATTATTTTGATACAACCATGAGGATTTAAGTTAAGTCATGCAATAGGCTAGTTCTAATTTGATATTGAACTTGAGACCGACGTTTCACTTACAAGAACAGAATAATACCTAATAGTCTAAGACCTCTTACCCTCTCACTTACAAGAGAAGACTAATTAACTGTAGTACAAGTGACACAATTGTGTCTATGTAATTAAGAAATTTAAAAAAAAATAAACTAAATAAGCTCACAAGAAATTGTTGTTTCCCCGGATCTTATAATCATGCTTCCTAGTTTTATCTTAGTTTTCCGCTAAAAAGACATTGGGTGCTCCTTGTAAAACTATTCCAACCATATTCTGTAGTTTAATCCCCTTAGGGAGTTATAATGATTTGAAGCCAATATAAATAAGGGCTATTAGAATGTTAGCATCCATCCTAAAATCAATTAACAATAAAAGGGAGAGTCCAAGAATTTTTCAAGAATGCTTCTCTTGTTACTTGGATCGTCACCAATGATATGAATCGATAATAATTTAACACGTATCATTTTATATAGGCTTGTTTGGATATGCTTCTAAAACGACTGAAAACGCTTTTGAAGAAAATATTATTGGGTTCCAAAAAACACTTAAAGTGCTTTTTGCAAGAAGCACCAATTATGTGCTTTTTGCAAGAAGCACCAATTATGTGCTTTTTTCATGAAGCACTTTAAGTGTTTTTCCAAGATTTACTTGCATCTTTACTAAATATCCGTTCTAAAAACATTTTCACCAAAAATGCTTTCAGTCATTTTAAAAGTACGTCTAAACGAGCTCTATTTTGAGTTGTCTCAACAACTAAATTAATTTTCGATAATTGCCTTAATAGTTAGAATATTCCTCTTCAACCCACTAAATGAAAACTTAATTAATGGACCTTATTGGGCTTAAATAAACATTTAGACCCAACATAAAAATATTAGGCCTTAAAGTAGAAGAAATCAGATTTGCAAAAAGCACATTTTGGGCCCAAAAACTCCAAAAGCCGTGGTGTCTCTACCCTATTCACTGCCTCACAAAATCCGGCGACAAGTCGAAAACTGAGGCAAATAGAAATAGTAGCGAATAGGGGTCGGGTTGTGTAGGGTTTTAGAAGACAAGATTTATATAGAGTTGTGTCTGTGGTTTGCGGAGGCGGGAGGAGAACAATCAGCCATGGACTCGTTTTCATCACCGTCAGGTGGATCTTCCGGCCAATTCAATCCTGACGCCTTCAAGGACCAGCTTAAGAACCAGCTTGCTCAGGCTTATGCCGAGGAGTTCCTTGAGGTGCTCTCTCTCTCTACTCTCTCTCTCTCTACATCTTATCAATGGTTTTTATTTTGTTCACATCATTATATTTTATATTGAGTTTATTTGTACTATGTAAATTTTTAATCTTTGAGTTAACATAAATTTATTGATTTGTTGTTCACTTGTTTTGGGGTTGTTTTATCTTGTGTTTGATGGGTAATTGATTTGAGTATGCAATACATAGTATTAGTTCGAATATTGAGGCCTCAAGGTTTAAAATTTTGTTCTTTCAATGCTAGTTGTTTGCGTGGATCCCTGCTTTAGACTTGCGACGGAAGGGATGCCCTTATTGGTTTGATGATCTGAGTACACGAATGCATATTCATGTTTGTTCTGTGAATGTGTGAAGCTAATTTTGAACTTATCGAGGTATTAACGTATAGAATTTTGTTCCTTTAATCCTAGTTTATGCCGTGTTGATTTGTTGTGTTGAAAGGAAAATATTTTGATGAATGAAATAGAAACCGGTCTGTATTTTCTTTGGATTCCTATGTGTTGGAGTTTGATTGTTTCCAATTTTCGTTTTACTTGGAAAAGGGACTCTTTTGCTTGAGCGCAAGTTGTTCAATTGATTGAAACACAATGGCATTGCTGGTTTAGCCTCTTGAGTTTCTTCGGGTGAGGTTGCCTGGCTATTTGTTTTATGCATGTTATAGGGAACCCTATTCTTGGACGAGGGACTTTAAAGTTCCATGGAACTTAATCTAAATTTGTTAGGAATGCATTAAAAATTTTGATAGACGGGCTTTAAAATGACAAGATGCTACGTTTGAGGGAAATTTTTAAGTTCCATCGCAAGTCCTTTGTTTAGTTTCTTTGTAGTGTTTTAGTATTAGCGTTGTAGTGCTTGATTAGTTAATCGGTAGTCATCTTGTAGTGCTTTCCCTTTTAACAATTGATTCTAAAGTTCCTTGGTATTTTGAAATCCCCTTATCCAAACATAGGTTGGTTATTTCTTTGAAATAGCAAATACTCATCATACCTATATTTCATTTTTCTTCTGTTTTTTCTTGTGTTTTCCAAGCCTAGGCTATGAGCTATTTGAGACACACATATGCAGCATACACTTGCATGTGTGTTCCTGATGTGTTTTATGAATAAATATGAGTTGCATATTCTTGGGAAGCTTCCTCTGGAAATGTTCCCAGATGTTGGGGTTATGAACTATGATATTACATAGAATCCCAGTTCCGGCAATTCCCCTACCAAACTATATGCGAGTGTACCCCTACATAGACAGCTTAGATGATTGTGGTGGGTGACAGGGTGAGTATACTGATGTTTCGGCTATCTCCATGTGTATGCATATGTTTTAGAGATGAGGACCATTAAAGGTCAAAGAACATTGTGACACCACCATATGTTTTCTTTACCAAATTTACAGGTGGTGTTATTGATTACTTACATTGAATATAAAAGAAAACTTCTTCATGTTCTTCGTTTGTGAAATTCACTCGTCTATTGTATTTTGTATATGCTAGTAACTCTTTTGTTTTGCTGACTTTTCTTCTCCCTGATCGTTTTTCATTTGTCCCGTAGACCATGAGGTCAAAGTGCTTTGACAAGTGCATCACAAAACCAGGAACAAGCATAGGTGGGAGTGAGAGTAGCTGCATCTCTAGATGTATGGATCGCTACATTGAGGCCACTGGCATCATCAGTAAAGCTCTCTTTAGTGCATCCCATCAATGAAATTACGGGGTGTAAATTGCTTTCTTGACGAAAGTTGAAGTTTTCAGAGAAAATTACTTTCGCTTTGTATTCTATCTCGAAGATAATATTTTCATTGGAACAGATGTTCGGTGCACACTCTTGCTAATTTTTGTGCTTGCTAATTTTTGTACTTGAATTTTAGCTATTGAGATTCCCTTCCTCAGTTCCGCTTCCTTTTTGCATATTGATTTAGATGCTAGATCTCTCTGCTCGGTTGGAAGATCTGTTGGTCGATCAAATGATACTATAGAACTAATACATAATCAATGGATTACAAAATTCTGTGCATCCATCGGGTTTACTGTTAGCTAACGTCTCTCTTTATTCTTATACCTAATAATCTCTAATCTTGTGGCCGAAAAACACACCCTAAGATGTTTGCTTTAAACTCGGCTTGAAAACTATTGAATATACACCCCAATGAACCAATACACAATTAGAGCAGTGCTAGGATTAGTTGTGGCGTCACCGTTATGTTCATGGGATTGGTCTGGTTTTGGAGAATAACTTGTATGCCTTAGGTTCACCGTCACGGTGACATTATGTGCTAATAATTAAGATTGAAAAAAAAGGACATGTTATTATTTGTTGGCACGAGACGCCATGTAGCGGTAAATCCGTGCTACAAGTCCTCCTGATTCTGGCCTTTGACGATTGAACCTTAGCAAGGCCGGTCTGGCTATTTTGGGGGGCTTGGGCAAAATTCAAAGGAGGCTATTATTTAAAAATAAACAATTTTTGTGTCAGCGACAAAATGTAGGCTTTGTAATTTTTAAAGTCAACGTTTTGGCACGTCCAGTGAGACCTAATGCTACAAACTAGAAGTTCATATGATATTTCGATATTTCAATCTGGCTTAATTCATCCGATTGGACGAGATTCAAGTGCAAGTGGAGAGACACATTAAAAAATGTGAGGAGAATAAAAGAACATGGGAAGCAAACAAAAATTCTTAATGCGCATGAAAAGATGTGATAATCTTTCACCCACATTTCGAAAATGAAAGCTCCAAGTACCCTACAAGAGGCATGGGTAGCAGAGGACAAAACCCGCTTTAGTACTGGTTAGATAAGAAAGACTTCCTTTACGCCTCTACATACAAATCAATTTCATTTGAAGTGTGGTTGGATCAAAAGGCCGATCGGCAAGTCCCGACCTAAGAGGATTGTCAATTTAGCCGAGAAAGAAACAAAGCCACCTATTCTTTCGATTGAGTCAGAAAATTTGGTTAGCCTAGAAGAAGAAATTCAAATTTATGAGTCAGATACAAAAATTGATTAAGAAAGCAATTTGTCAAATGAATGCTTCAATGACAACAAAGGCGAAGCACGGTCTCAAATGAAAAAACCATGTCAAGTGATCTGGTTATTGGAAATAAAGCCAATATGGAGCAATTCCGTTGGCTGAAGTGCTCAAGTTAAAAGTCAATCTTGACGAAGTGATTATGCTTGAGGGCATAATAACTCCACGCATTTAGCCATCGAGAATCGAAAATATTTGGCCAAATTAAGAATATTTGGAGATGATCCTTTATCTGGCTTGGAGCAAAATTAGATTGAAAACATCAGCTTAAAAAGATCTCAACTCAGACTAAAGCATTGTTGGCCTCCTCCTCATTATGATTTGGCCATTTTTATTTTCGTTTGTTAAAAAAATAACTTTTATTTTCTTAACCATTCGGTTGTTTCAGCGATGCTTGAGAAAATAAGGGGGGCAATAAGCCATTTGGAAAAAAAAAGTTCAATTTTAATGGCCACCCATTTTAGTTGGTAGACCTCAAAGTGGAGTGGTTGGTTACTTAGCCAAAAAGATTCATACCATTGTCCCATCAAGTTCTGCGGTATCCTATTTTCGATCTTGTACTTCGCTATCGAGAAACTTGAGGAAGCGAACAGTCAAGGGATTAATTTCCCTAAACATTCGACCCACAGGCCAATATTTAAGGAAGTAGGGCCAATGTTTGGGCCCAAACTCATTTTCAGTTAAATTGAAGTCAGTCTAGAAAGTGGGCTATGAGTCTAGGCCCAATGGTTTGGTGCTGATGGAGTAGCTGAATCTTGGATAAGCTAGGCTTGTAAGGATTGAGATGTTTTCTGATGAGAATCAAAATATTCCAAGGATCGAAGATTGAGGCTGATGGGATAAAGAAGAAATTGAACGCATAGTAGAACTAGATTCAGAGTATTAATTTAAGTGGAAGAGGCTGAGAAATGATGAATATAGAGTTTTGGCCGAAAATAATTCCTTTTATATTTAGAAAATATGCTAAGAAATGAGAATATTATCATAATTTTATCACTCAGAGGCTTGACACCAAGAAATTTATCCATATAAATATATGAGGAATTTGCAACATATAATGACCCTTCGACTCAATATACAACTCAAAATACTCTATACGAAAGTCATCACTCTATTCGTAACCCTTCTTACCCTTGAGAAAAAAATTACTATCATAATTTTCATGTCAACACATCTTTAGTTTGGATAAGTAAACATAAATGTGTTGACATCAGACAACAACTTCAGTTTGGATAAGTAAACAAATTGGAGCCATAGAACCAGACGATTCAGGGCACCTTCAGTGTGGACAAGTAAACAACACTGTTTCTAATTAGTTGATTGTCTATTCAAGTTTTGGCCGGCAAAAGAAAAAGGAAAAAAAAATCATGTGCGAAGAGACGAAGGAAAGAGAAAGGAAAGGGGTAGAGATGGGCACTTGGTGACGAAAGGCAGAGGGAGGAGGGTTGGGTCGCAGACGACGGCGCAACTGCTATTGAGAAATAAACTCTTCATATTTCTGAAATAACATTACATCAGTATATATACAAGTGTTGCAACCAATGAGAGTTGCTGTATAACAAACAAAACAAAACTAACTAATATCTAACAGACTATTCAATATCTAAGTAGGATCTTTAATATCTGTATTTACATTTGTACCCTCAATATCCCCCTTCAAACTAATCTGAGGATGCCGAAGAGCAAGTTTGGCCCTGAGAAACAAAAATCTGGATTTGGACAGAGCCTTGGTACAAATGTCAGCTATTTGATCCTGGGAACAAACAAAATGCAGAGAAAGTTCATGTGCCAAAACTTTTTCCCGAATGTAGTGATAGTCGATTTCGACATGCTTGGTGCGAGCATGGAAAACAGGATTCTTGGCAAGGGAGATCGCAGAAAGATTATCACACCAGAGCTGGGGTTGACAAGGCAGGGAAAAACCAATATCAGCAAGAAGCTGACATATCCAAGTTAACTCGGCAGCAGTGTTAGCTAAGGACCTGTATTCAGCTTCTGTGGAGGACCTGGCCACTGTGGATTGCTTCTTAGCACTCCAGCTGATGAGAGAGTGACCAAGAAAAACACAGAAACCACCAGTGGACTTGCGATCAATGGAACATCCCGCCCAATCAGCATCAGAATAGGCAGTGATACTAGGGGTTGATACACTCTTAGAGAACCAGAGACCACACTCAATGGAACCTTTGAGATACCTCAGAATTCTTTTGACGGCCTGAAGATGAGATAAGCGAGGACAGTGCATAAACTGACACACAAGGTTGACTGCAAAAGAGAGGTCCGGCCTAGTCCATGTAAGATACTGAAGAGCGCCAACAAGAGATCGATATTCAGTAGGGTCAGCCAAGAGAGGAGAAGAGTGATCGAGTTGAGATGTACTCAGTGGAGTAACACAGGGTTTTGCACCATCCATTTTGGCCTTGTGCAACAGGTCCAAAATATACTTCGTCTGAGAAACAAAGATGCCCTTGGAAGATCTCTTAACCTCAAGACCAAGGAAGTAATGCAGGGAACCAAGGTCCTTAATAGGGAACAGGGCACTGAGTTGACAAATAACAGACTTGCAGGCAGAAGAAGAAGGACCTGTGACAAGAATGTCATCCACATAGACAAGGATAAAGACCATGTGAGGCTCTTTCTTGACAAACAAGGAATGATCAGATTTGGAGCCTACAAATCCCAGAGACAGTAAAGCACCATGTAACTTGTCATACCAAGCTCGAGGAGCTTGCTTGAGACCATACAGAGATTTATGAAGCATGCAAACAGAATTAGGTTGGGCAGGGTCTTGAAATCCTGGAGGTTGTTGCATGAAGACAGAATCAGAGAGAGTACCGTGCAGAAATGCATTGCTGACATCAAGCTGGTTGAGAAACCAGTCAAATTGAGCTGCCAAGGTAAGTAAGAGTCGAATTGTGACAGGTTTGGCAACAGGACTAAAGGTCTCAGTGTAGTCTAACCCTTCCTGTTGATGAAATCCCTTGGCAACTAGCCTGGCCTTGTACCTGTCTATAGAGCCATCAGGTTTACGTTTAATGCGAAAAACCCACTTGCAGCCTACTAGGTTCTGAGAAGGAGAATGAGGAACCAAAGACCAGGTACCATTTTCTAAAAGGGCATTAAACTCATCTTGCATTGCTTTCCTCCAGTGAGAATACTTGGAGGCTTGATGATAAGTAGCAGGAACAAAATCAACAGGGAGATGAGAAGGAAGATGATGTTTGGTGGCAAGGAGAGCTTTGGGTTTGAATATGCCAGATTTGGACCGAGTTTGCATAGGATGAGAATTGAGAGGAGAGGGTGGCAGGGATGGGGAAGAAACATTTTGAGATGTATTTGCAGGTGGAGATGTAGTAGGGGAAGAAATATTTGGAGAATAAGATGGAAAAGAAGATTGATGAGAAGAAGGAGAGGGATGCACTGAAGTAGGTGTATGACTGGAAGAAGATAAGAGGGGAGATGACGGCTGAGAAGGGTGAACAGAAGTAAAAGTGAGGTGAGATGGAATAGGAGAGGAAGATGAGAAAGATATATGCTGAGGAGAGGATGAAGGTGAGGAAGAAGGAATATGAAAGGGAAAATTGTGCTCATCAAAGATGACATGCCGAGAAATGTAAATTTTGTTGGAGAGAGGATCCAGACATTTGTACCCTTTGTGATTTAAACTGTACCCCAAGAAGACACAGTGTTTACTCTTTGGTTCTAACTTGGAGGTGGTGTAAGGCTTCAACCAAGGAAAGCAGCTGCAACCAAAAACTTTGAGAGAGGTATACTCTGGAACTTTCTTGAATAAGGATTCCCAGGGAGACACGTTTGAGACAAGAGGCATTCTGTTGATGAGATAAATGGCTGTGGAGAAGGCATGAACCCAATATTGATGTGGAACCTTAGAGACTGTCAGTAGAGTCCTAGCAGTTTCAACAAGATGTCTGTGCTTGCGCTCAGCACACCCATTTTGCTCGGGAGTGTGAGGACAGCTGAGTTGATGTGAAATACCATGAGCAAGTAAGAACTTAGAGAACTTGGAACTCAAGAATTCTCCACCAGAATCTGAACGAATAGAAATAACTTTGGCATCCAACTTGTTCTCAATAAGTGATTTGAATTGAACAAAAGTAGGGAAAACATCAGACTTGAACTGCAGAGGATAAAACCAAGAGTACTTTGTATAGTCATCAACAATTATCACATAGTATCGAAATCCATGTACAGAGGAAATAGGAGCAGGTCCCCAGACATCCATGTGAAGAAGCTCTAATGGCTTGTGTGTAGTACAAGAAACAGATACAAAAGGAAGTTTAGAACTTTTGCTGACAGCACAATCAGAACAGAAAATGTTATTCATAGGACTAGACATGAAGATACACGAAGTGGATATCAATTTATTTAAGATCTTGGTAGAGGGGTGGCCAAGTCGCTTGTGCCAAATATCCCGAGAAGCCTTTGTAGTTGCAGCAAACACTTTTTGATGACCAACAGTAGTGGAAGATGCAGGAAAGGGGTAGAAACCATCACGAACTGGTCCACTAAAAAGCATCTTCCCCGAAGAAAGATCCTTCACAGTGAAGTGAAAGGGGTAAAGATGCATGGAACACCAGTTGTCAAGAAGAAATTGATTGGCAGATAAGAGATTTTGCTTTAAATCAGGCACATGAAGAACATTGTTCAATTTAAAACAATGAGTACTGGTATTTAAAATAGAGGAACCAGAGTGATGAATAGGCAAACCTTTGCCATCACCAATGTAGACTTGTTCAGGACCACGATAAGCCTCAGGATTTTGCAGATTTGTAGAGGAGTTTGTCATGTGGGAACTGGCGCCAGAATCAACAAGCCAAGAGGGAGCAGAGGAATGAGAATGAGTTTGAGCAACCATAGCAGAGGGATAAGAAGTGACAGCATAGCTTGGATTCATGCGTTGGGGACAGTCAGGAGCTTCATGATCATAATGACGGCAAATTTGACAAGAATAGCGTTTGCCAGAGAAAGAACGACCACCACGAGAAAAACGATGATTGTTCTGCCGAGAACCATTGCGTTGAAAGTTACCTCTGAAATTACCCCGACTTTGAAACTGTCTAGGGTTTGAAGAACTGCCACGATTTGGAGAGTAGTTAGGAGAACGGCCTTGAGAGAAATTCTGAGAGAAATGAGTCTGAGCAGTGTAAGCCTGAGGGGGCAAAGACGGGGTAGGAAGAAGACCAAGGGAAGAATTAAACGCCTGAAAAGAAGCAGGGGGAGGCGACTTCTTGCGATTATTCAACTGAATTTCTTTGCTCAGAAGAAGGCCATGTAATTCATCAAGTGTAGTGGATCCGATGCGAAATTGAACAGCATCTACAAAGGAGTCATAGTCGGATGGCAGTCCATGAAGTGTGACAGATATAAGCTCGGAATCAGCGACTGGAGCGCCAGCACTTGCAAGAGCATCTGCGATTTCCTCGATCTGTTGAAGAAATTGAGCAGCTGTGGATTCACCCTTGGAAATTGTACGCAAACGAGATCGGAGATCGTGAATGTGAGATTGAGAAGCAGCAGCCAATCGTGATTCCAATTTTGCCCAAAGTTCGCGAGAGGAATTAACTCCAACAGTATACGGAATTAGGGTTTCAGACAATGTAGAATTGAGCCAGATGAGTATGTTTTGATCGTTTTCATACCAGGCAACATACTCAGGATTGATGAGAGAAGTACGATTGCCAGAATCATCCAATAGCATTTGAGGTGGTGGAGGTGTTGAGCCGTCGACGATGCCAGTGAGATTGTAGCGACGAAAGATCGGAGCGAACAGAGCACTCCAGGTGAGATAATTGGAAGTGGTGAGCTTGATCGGTACCATGGATCCAATGTTCTGAATCGTGATGGAGGAAGTCACCGGAGGAATGGCGGTGACAAAGGTAGTCGTCGGAGGAGACTGACGATCATGAGCAGTAGAGGCAGAAGGAGAAGAGACAGGAGCCGCCATGAATACTCAAGACTTAGGGTTTCAGAGATCAAGATTTGGAGAAGAAGAAAGGTCGCCGGCGAAGAAGCGTGTTTGGATCAGGTCGTGAGACAGAGGGCGATTGATACCATATTGAGAAATAAACTCTTCATATTTCTGAAATAACATTACATCAGTATATATACAAGTGTTGCAACCAATGAGAGTTGTTGTATAACAAACAAAACAAAACTAACTAATATCTAACAGACTATTCAATATCTAAGTAGGATCTTTAATATCTGTATTTACATTTGTACCCTCAATAACTGCATCTTCTGAAAATCCGGCTTGAATTGGATACATGGGTGCGGTAGCAGTGTGTTGGTTTGCACTCTGCGTAGCTGCGGGAGATGGAGAGGTTACCGGATGCTTAAAGGAAATTAAGCTAAGTTTTTGGAATTAAATGCAGTTAATATTAATGAATGAACGCATGAGTAGGTGGATATTGATCTACCACCATGTACTTGTTCTTCTTACAAGCCGCTTTCTCCATAGGTGGATTGTCCGCCTCTCCCATTTTCATACTCTCTTCATGCCTATTTGTGATGTGTGGTTACGGTTAAGCCACGTTAATATTTTATATTAATTTTTTATAAAAATAATAAAATATAAAATAATAAAAATATAAAATGTTAACATGGTTTAGCAGTAACTACATAAACAGAGAGCATAAAAAAAAAGTAAAAAAATGAAAAAGCAGACAATACATCTCTGCTTTTCTCCGGTTATTCTTTACCTAGCTCTGCTACACTGCTACATCAACAAGATAGAGGAGTCTGCGAGGCACAGAGAGAGGGATATTTACACGTGTGACGAACGTGTCACAAGTTTAATTGTTCAACACTGGTACCCTCGGATGCAGACTAGGGTTACAATTACATCCTGGAAATCGTAGGGAATGACGTGTGATATTGTGATGTCACTTTGATTACATCATTGAATGTGATTTTATTTCATGTTACCTGCCGATAGAGCTGATCGGCTTCTAATTCGCTTCTGACTAAGACTAAGCGTGTGGCAGCCCAATTTTTTTCTTGCCTAGTTGCCTAACTCGGTTTCCATTTTCCATCTCCTCGCAGTGCACGATAACTCACCGGGGTTGTTGGATCATAGTTTTATCTTTCTTCGACGAAATTAGATAACGTTTTTTAAGTCTAAATTTGTTGGCAAACCCAACTCATCACTTTCTTCTTTTTTTGTTTTTTTTTTTTTTTTGGTTTTTTGGGTGGTGGGGGGGGGGGGGGGGGAGGGGGGGCACAACATATATATCAGCATAATTAAATCTCTATTCGACACGTAAATTGGACATTTCATTTTTTTTGCATTGTTGTAGAGACATGAAAAATTAATATATGTAATTTATGTAAGTGAACAGATAAATGCTTAGAATATTCTAGTATAGAGATATACCATGTGATAAGAGAAAAAAAAAAAGTAAAATATACTCAGCTAAATAATAAAATGATTTGTTTTTGGTTTATGCAAAACACATGAAGAGAGATGAAAAAAAGAGTATACTCCAATATAACACACATTAAACTCATGCATGGAATTTAAAATGATGAACGTAAGAAGCATGACATTAACTTTATCATTACAAAGTACAAGTACTATAACGGCGGTCCAGCAGCAAAAAGTGATGTGAACCAAGTTCATATGAGAAGGCCAGATTCATGCGGAACATTTTGTTGTAGCACCGTAATGATTAAAAGTAATGCTATTTATAGATTTATTTTTATTTTTGATACTTTTTTTATTTTTTTTAATTTTTGGTCACCCATCAAATAAAATGAATAAGATTAACTCGTAAAAAATTAACGAAAGTGTTTGATAAATATAAATAAATGTGTGAATTCACTTTTCAAGATTAAAAAGCTAAGCTAAAGCATGACATTAACTTTCTCCAAAAAAATAAAATAAAATAAAAATATTGCTCAATGGAGCTTTATAATTATAGAAGTAATAATCTGACTTTGCCTTCTATTTCTTTCTTAAACTGTACACGTTTCAAAGCATATATAGTTCTTAAATTAAGAGAAGTGTTATTAAAATTCCAAAAATCTCATTCTACACTCTTCACAAGTATATTTTTCTTTCTTAATCTAGAAAGTTTGGAGTGTAGAATGAGATTTTTGGAGTGTTAATAACAATTCCCTAAATTAATTTGACAATTTTAGAAGAAAAAAAAAAACATTTTCTATATAATAGTGCTTCCTCATATTCTATAAATAGGGATAGGGATCCAAAGCCCCATTCACCAAACCTTCCAATTTCATTAGTTTTGCAACTTTTGTCTTCAGTCGTAAGCAAAATGGCCACCACAACAAAGCTACTGCTAACAGACCTCATATCTGGTGCGAACCATATCCCTTCAAACTACATCAGACCCATCACCGACCGTCCCAATCTCACTGATTTTCAGATATCAGATACCTCCTCCATTCCTCTCATTGATCTCAAGGACCTCCATGGCCCAACGCACTCTGATATTATCAAACAGATTGGTCTAGCATGCCAAACTGATGGTTTCTTTCAGGTAACAATTAAAAAACACACACACGCACACACATACACATATATATGTATATACTTCGGCAAATGATTTCGACACATCTCTCTTATCTTTCCGCATGCCCTGTTGATTAGTGCCTTTGTTTCTCCTTGTGTGTGTGTGTGTGTGTGTATATATCCCATTACTTTATACATAATTATACTTAATTACATGTATAGTATGAATATGAGTACTACTATTTATAATAACTAAATTAAGCACCAACCTTTTTATATCAGGTGAAAAATCATGGAGTTCCAGAGACAATGATCAAAAACATGTTGACTATAGCAAGAGAGTTTTTCCAATTACCAGAGAGTGAGAGGTTAAAGATGTACTCAGATGACCCTTCTAAGACCACCAGGCTCTCCACTAGTTTCAATGTAAGGACTGAAAAGCTGTCCAACTGGAGGGACTTCCTTAGACTCCATTGCTACCCTCTTCAAGACTATGTCCAAGAATGGCCTAACAATCCCCCATTGTTCAGGTAAATAGGGATGCCTTCTTTTTCACCATCTTATGCTGTTACTTAAATAATAAATATTCAAACCGAGTAACGTATTGTCAAACTTTGAATCTGAGCACACACACAACACAAAGTCTAATAAGAGAATATTCTTAGTTTAGTTAAATAGGGGTACCTTTTTGTCATCATCTCAAGTAACGTTCTTTTGTCAGGCTTAAGTTTGGTAGACAAATGCTCATCTTGTGAAACTTTGAATATGAACTATATAGAATAGACTTCTTAACAAACATCAAACCCATCTATGATCTAAATTCACAGAGCATCACCCTACACGAGTTCAATTGTTTCTAATTAATTGCATCTATAAGTCACACAACTGAATGAGTCGGAACTATGTTCACAGGGAGCAAGTGGGTGAGTACTGCACAAATGTGAGAGAATTGGTGCTGAGATTGCTTGAGGCCATATCAGAGAGTTTGGGCTTGGAAAAAAGCTATATTGTTAAGGCATTGGGGAAGCAAGGGCAGCATATGGCTTTGAATTACTATCCACCTTGTCCACAGCCAGAGTTGACTTATGGATTGCCTGGACATACTGACGCCAACCTAATCACCATCCTTCTTCAAGATGAAGTGCCTGGATTACAGGTCCTTAGAAATGGCAAGTGGGTTGCTGTCAACCCTATTCCCAACACTTTCATTGTCAATATTGGTGATATGATGCAGGTAAATATAATATCCTAATTTTACTATGTTTCGGTGTATCTATCAATCAAGATTTTTGGTCGTTAGATATTGGTCATTGGTTTCTTGACGAAGAATCTAATGGCCATAACTAATTCTACAATGCTTCAATGTATTCTATCTTTTGTGATTTTTTTATTATTGGATTGTTGTCCATGGAACCAAAGGATCCAATGGCCAAAAGATCATCTGGTGTATACAATTTCTAAGAGCATGTTGGAAAATTGCCCCATATATTTTCCATTAGCTAGCTAGGGATGAATTGTCCATGTTACGGCGTGAAATCTTGATTTTTATTTTTTAATCTATGTTCTCACCTGATTGGTTGCATGAGGAGGAGAGAACTAATAGATGGTGGCACCATTCCCGAGATATTTAAGCTCATTTATCCCTAGCAAGGGGGACTTGTCCAAGTAGATGGACAAAGTTTGTAACACAGGAGTAAAATTTGTATCGATTTTAACTTTTTTACCATTTTATTTGGTATCAGGTAATTAGCAACAATCGGTACAAGAGTGTTCTCCATAGAGCTGTGGTAAATTGTAACTCAGAGAGAATATCGATCCCAACTTTCTACTGTCCATCACCAGATGCAGTAATTGGGCCTGCGGAGGAGCTCATCAACTATGACAACCCAGCCATGTACAGAAACTTCACATACGCCGAGTACTATGAGAAATTCTGGAATAAAGAGCTAGCAACTGAGTGCTGCTTAGACTTGTTCAAACCCGCTTGAACAGTTGAACATGTGCATGCAATTTCATGTCACTGGCTTTGGACGGGTACAATAATGACCTCAAAAAAATGGTCTACTTTCGTTTGAGTGTTGAGATGTCTTATACTTTCAATAGTACGTCTATTTCTCTAAAATAGATATTGGAACTATTTTCATATTTTATTTCATTTTTAAGTTTACTAATAAATACAAAAGTAAAAAGTATTTAAATTTACATTAGAGTCTATAAAGTATCACTATGATGTCGATACTGTTTATGTCAATTTGAATTTGCAACTGTAATAAAGTTATTTGAGAATCGTACAATACTTGACTCAAGGCCATAATTTGAGGAGCTCCTTACTCCGTCCAGTCCAGTCAATGATTGCTATCTGTTATGATTTCGTCTTCTAGAAGAAAACTAACTTCAAATATAAAATGGCGCAGTCATACCCCCAAAACGGAAGTTACACGAAAACATATTAGTCTTATTCAAAATTTCTGCATGTAGCAACTAAGAAATTTCAGAATCGTGAAGAGATTGAAAACCCTTTTCACCTCTCATGCCTCTATAAAATTTCACAACAATATAAACCAGCAATCCAAACAAATAATCAAAACTCTAAAAGAAGGAAAAAAAGAGCTTAAAATGTCAGCATTAATGGAGAAGAGGAAGCTCACTTATGGTGCTTAAAGCAGCCATAGAGCTTGGTGTGCTTGACATTATCCACAAAACTGGAGCCGGAGACATGCTTTCACCTTCCTAAATAGTGTTGTAAATATAAAAATTCTGTAACGAATGAAACGAGAACACGTGTACAAAGTAGATTTGTATTGACAAATTTGTAGGGTTACAATCTCTTTTTACAACTTTCTTCTGATTCAGTCTTCAAATTTCATGTAGATGCGTAGGTTGTTGATCCAAGGGTCGCGATGACTTGATCTCGAATGAACGATTGAACGATTGCTTCAAGTTTCGAGCTTGAAACAACGCTTGGATAGTCTTCACCTCTAGGTTTGCGTATGACCTGCGGCAAAGGTGATGTTGATGTGGGATTTTGTTGATTCAAGGGTCTTGGCGACATGATCTTGAATCGAACGTCGTTACAAATTTTAAGCTTGCAACAAAGTCTTGAAGGAATCGGCACAAGTGTTTATCGATTCTTCAAGGGAATGCTTCAGCTTTGGTCACAAGAAAGCTTCGGCTTTGGTTGTACGTTCTTCGAAGAGAGCTTTGGCAACGTATTAGGCTTCAAAGATTTGGCTGAGGTTCTCCTTTTGTGAGAATTTCGGCCCTTCAATGTAGAAATTCTCAACCCTTATGCTTGTCTTGGGACCTTATATTTATAGACTTCCAAAACCATGCCTTTGGGTGGATTTGGCTTTGATTTGTGGCTTGATTCATCCATGGGAGAATTTAGGCATGTTTTATGTCTTGTTTTTAGCCAATTTCCCTTGCTTGGCCGAAATCTATAGGGCTTATTGCCTATTTTGTGAGCAATCTTCAATTGTTGCTTGTTTTGTGAAGATGTTTTAGCTTTCTTTCCGGTTTTGGGAGCAATTTGGGCCCCTTGCCAATTTTAAGGAGATTTCATCCCCTTTGCCGAATTTTAGGAATGCTTTTGGGCTTCCTTTGCTTGATTTGTGCCACATGTCATTGATGACTTGTTCATTAGAGCTTTGTGATGCATCATTTGTATGCAACGAAATTTACATGTCTACAAGCGTCTCAACTTCAATCTCTCCACAATTCGGATGCCCCGTCGGTTCTTGATCGCATGCTTCGCCTTCTTTCCGTTTACTCTGTTCTCACTTGCTCAACAATCTAAGCTAATGGGAAGGTTATTAGGGTTTATGGGTTGGCACCTGTCTCCAAATACTATATTAAGAACCAGGATGGTGTGTTTCTGGCACCATTACTCAATTTGTGTCTCTGGCACCAATACTAATACAACCTTTTACAAAACCCTGTTAATTAATTATTTTTGTTTTAACTTGCAGTCTGACACGTGTACAAAAAATTTTCATGTTGTGTTATAAACGAGTTATTTATGTAGACGTGTCAAACTATGATTGATATGCAAGTAAAGAGTCGAACAAAGTTATTCTTTTGCATCAGTGCGGTCATCTTCATATGTCGCCATTCAAGTAGGTACCATTTGAAAGATGCAGTTTTGGAAGGAGGGCTCCCATTTAGCTAGGCCTATGGAATGAATGTGGTGGATTACATTGGTAGGCATGACAGACTTCAGAGTGTTTAAGGATTCAATGAAAGAGTTTAACCTCATTTTTAAGGAAGAGATTATGGAGATTTATATGGATTTTGAAGGTCAACATACTCTGGTAGATATGGGTGGTGGCGACGGTACTATTCTTAACATGATAATCTCCAAACACCCTGCCATCAAGGACATCAACTCTGATTTTCCTTCGGTTGTCAAAAGTCTCCCTCCCATCCCGGTGTGATGTAAATTTTTAGCTTATCATTGAACAATTTCGTGTAGATCTTCGTAGTTTGCTTTGCTTTGGTAACTTACAGAAGAGTTTTGCTTCAGGTACAATGCGCATTGCAAGAGATATGTTTGTAAGGATTCCGAAAGGCGATGCCATTTTCATGAAGGTGACGTTCTTGGGAATTATTCAACTGCTCATTTATATAGCAAGTTCAAAAGCAAACACATACTTTGGCTGAATCAAAATTTTCAATAAAAGTGTGGGCACACTAGCTTGTTTAACCCTACACTTAAGTTTCGTGTTTAAGTTGATCCAACCCAATATCATTCGACTAGTTAAACTTTCGACAGCTTTCTGCCAATGCAAATGATTTTATTAACAGTGGATACTACACGGTTGGGATGACAATCGATGCTTGATGATACTGAAGAATTGCTATAGTATCTAATTCTGATGAATCTGGGAATACATCTATACATCCAATGATCATTAGATTGAAGAGTGGTGCTCTAACACAAAAAAGTTACAAAGGGTATCTAGCTACATTACCTGAACTTCAATCACTTCAATTAATTGAAGATGAAGTCTTTGTTGGAGGTTTATTTTTTCTAGTGATTAACAGTGATTCTGCATAACCAACAACATTTAGAAAAGATGTTGCAATGCCACAATGGCAAAGTGCATTGCAAGAAGAGTATGACTGTCTTAATGCTCAAGGAACTTGGGAATTGGTATCACCACTATTGGCAGCAAATGGGTATACAAACTCAAAAAGAATCAAGATGGTACTATTTCAAGGCATAAAGCTAGGCTAGTGGCACAAGGGTTCTCTCAAGAACAATGAATTGACTATTCAGAAACCTTTAACTCTGTTGTGAGACACACCACAATAAGGATACTCTTGACATTCACTGCAATCAATCATTGGGATTTAAGACAACTAGACATCAAAAAAGCATTTTTGCATGGTGAATTGCAAGAGGAAATTTACATGAAACAACCTTAAGGGTTTGTGGATATGGCTAATCCATCCTATGTATGTAAACTCATCAAGTCTCTATATGGACTTAAACAAGCTCCAAGAGCTTGGATGTTTAAAATCAAAAGTTACCTACCTGCAATGGGATTTAAAGCTTCAGCATCTGATTCATGCTTATTTGTCAAACAATGTGGAGGTGATGTTATCATACTACTGTTATATGTAGATGATATTATAATCACTGGTTCTAACCTGTGTTTTAAAAGGCTCGCCTCGGGGCATGCCTAGGCAGCCTCGAAGGCTGGGCGGGTAGCTTGTCGCCTCTGTGTTCCAGGTGCAATGTACAGCGTCGCTGAAAAGCGCCTAGGCAGCAGAGGCGCTCCTCGGGGCGTCCAGGCGTTGTATTTTCCCATTTTTGCCTTTTCTTTTCTCCTGACTTTTCGTTTTTCAATAATTTTTTCCTCTTTAAAATTTAAAGAGTCCTCGCTTTGCTAACATTTATTACCCCACTATCTTTTTATTATTCACTTTTATTTTTTTATATTGTTTATTAGATGGATAGATAAGCATCTTTTTGTGTTTATTATTTATAGATAAGCATATTTTTATGGATATTCTCATAACATTCCAACAAAAAAAAGAAGAAGATAAACATCATATAATCATATTTCTCCTTTATTTCTCTCCAAATTCCCCATAACTGCTCTATTCAGTCATTCTATTCCTTTAAATTCCCTATAATAATTGCTTCACTCAGCATTTACTTCATTTTAAATTCCCTATAATTGCTCCACTCAACATTTACTTCATTTTAAATTCCCTATAATTGCTCCACTCAACGTTTATTTCCTTTAAATTGCCTGTAATTGCGAAATTCCGCCTTTATTTTCATTGAAATTCCCTATAATTGTGGCCACTCGACCTTATTTCTCTTGAAGTTCTCTATAATTACTTACAATAAAATAAATAATTACAACATTTTAAGACTATATAACATAGTTTCAAAGTATAACTAGACTTAATAATGAAGAAGATGTTATTATCTTTGATTGAGTTATAATTATATTTGTTTTACAAAGTATTCTATTTTATAAATATAATTATATATAAAATATATATTAAAATTTTAGATACAGTAAGGCTTCGCCTCATGCCACACGCCTAGGCGGCGCTATCCATGGGACGCCTCGCTTACGCCTTTGCCTTTTAATAATTGGTTCTAATTCAAGTAAGGTGCAACATGTCATCACAGAGTTATTTGAAGTATTTGAACTCAAAGACATGGGTAGGTTAACATACTTTCTTAGGTTGCAAGTCAATTACAAGAAGAATGGGGATGTGTAAATCAATCTAAATACATCAGAGATCTTCTTCATAAAGCTAGAATGGAATCTTGTAAGCCAGCATCAACACCATGTAAGCCACACAATCCAATGTTAGTCACTGAAGGAGAAGTGTTGACAAATCCCAGTTTGTATAGAAGTATTGTAGGATTTCTACAATATTTAACCTTTACAATGCCAGATATTGCATATGTAGTAAATTTTGTGTGTCAGTTCATGGCTTCACCTACAGTGGTACATTTTGGGGCAGCTAAAAAGATTTTAAGGTTTCTAAAAAGAACTATGCAAAATGGTATAACATTCTCAGCTGATACAAAAGTATGAATCATTGCATTTAGTGATTCAGATTGGGCTGCAAACTTGAACACAAGGAGGTCAGTCACTGGTTATGTAGTCGACATTGGAAATAATCCAGTATCTTGGCGGTCAAAGAAGCAGAATTCAGTTTCAAGGAGTTCTATAGAAGTTTAGTATAAGGCATTAGCCCACACTCACTACTACAATATTAGCTTTAGCTGGTGAATGATGGTGGCGGATATTAGAAAAATCATGTCGGTTATATCCGACATAAAGTCCTGGCGGATATTTAGTGGTGGATATTAGAAAAATTATGTTGGTTATATCTGTCATAAAGTCTTGGCAGATATTTAGTGGCGAATTATGGCTTAATGGTGGCAGTTATAACCGACAGAAATTGACTATTTTATTATTTTACTTTCTGGTGGTTATTATTTTACTATTCTGGCGGTTATAACCGACAAAAATGAAAATTTTATTATTTTAAAATGTTATATTGATTAAAAATAAATAAATAAACACATATTTTAAATATTTTTTTTTTCACTCATGACCCTAAAGTCTAATGAACCCAATTCCCACGAGCTATAAATTTTCTAAGAGAATAATAACAACAGACTACAATCTGAAGCTCTATTATTTTTGTAATAAGGATTATACTCCCTCACAGGCAAGCAACGAGATACAAAGAAATTCAAACAATTTTTTTCAATGCGTCACAAAGCACATTGTCTGGCACATAAACACACATGAACATCTTGTGTACTCTATCATGTCTGATTTTATTATTTTAAAATGTTATAGTGATTATAAATAAATATATAAACACATGTTTTAAATATATTTTTTTCACTCATGGCTCGGTTGGATATAACCGACACGAACAAAGAAAAATTTTGGACGGCCACCAAAATAATCTCTGGATGTTTTTTTTTTTTTTTTTTTTTTTTGCGATTGATAGATTGATAGATTTAACAAACACTTAAGAGTTAATTTTATACTTCCATTAAGTATAAAATAAGATTTATCCACTAGTGTAAATATTTTAAATTGAAAATCGAATTCATTCATTGCATTCTTATAGGATCGAGGAGTGTAGTTGCAAAAAATCATCAAAATCGGAGCTAAAATAACCTTTAAATTGTGATTTTTCGTTTATAACCATTGAAAACTTTTGTTATGATACCTAATCTCTGAATGTTTGTTTTTTACGATTTTTCTTGGAGTGTGTACAAACAAGTTTGACGGTTGGATCGTTGAAAAACGTTTCGTAGAATGCATATCGCATCAAAACGGTAGATTAAACCAACACTTAGAGTTAATGTTATACTTCCCTATCAAGTTTAAAATAAGATTTTGTGGTTTCAATGCATTCTTATAGGGTAAAGGAGTGTAACTGTAAAAAAATCATCAAAATCGAAGCTAAAATAACCGTTAAATTGTGATTTTTAGTTTATAACCGTCGAAAACTTTTGTTCCGTTACGTAATCTCTGAATGTTTTTTTTTTTTACGATTTTTTAAGTATGCAATCTCGGAGTGTATAAAAATAAGTTTAACGGTTGGATCGTTGAAAAAAGTTTCATAGAATGCATATTGCATCAAAACGGTAGATTAAACAAACACTTAGAGTCAATATTACACTTCTATTAAGTATAAAATAAGATTTTGTGATATCTACTAGTGTAAATATTTTAAATTAAAGATCAAATTTATTCATTACATTCTTATAAGGTCGAGGAGTGTAGCTGTAAAAAAATCATCAAAATCGGAGCTAAAATAACCGTTAAATTGTGATTTTTCATTTATAACTGTCGAAAACTTTTGTTCCGTTATGTAATATCTGAATGTTTGTTTTTTACGATTTTTTAAGTATGCAATCTCGGAGTGTGTACAAATAAGTTTGACGGTTGGATCGTTGAAAAAAGTTTTGTATAATACATATTGCGTCGAAACGGTAGATTAAACAAACACTTAGAGTTAATATTACACTTCTATTAAGTATAAAATAAGATTTTGTGATATCTACTAGTGTAAATATTTTAAATTAAAGATCAAATTTATTCATTACATTCTTATAAGGTTGAGGCGTGTAGCTGTAAAAAATAATCAAAATCGCAACTAAAATAACCGTTAAATTGTGATTTTTCATTTATAACCGTCGAAAACTTTTGTTCCGTTATGTAATATATGAATGTTTGTTTTTTACGATTTTTTACGTATGCAATCTCGGAGTGTGTACAAATAAGTTTGACGGTTGGATCGTTGAAAAAAGTTTCGTAGAATACATATTGCGTCAAAACGGTAGATTAAACAAACACTTAGAGTCAATATTATACTTCTATTAAGTATAAAATAAGATTTTGTGATATCTACTAGTGTAAATATTTTAAATTAAAGATCAAATTTATTCATTACATTCTTATAAGGTCGAGGAGTGTAGCTGTAAAAAATCATCAAAATCGGAGCTAAAATAATCGTTAAATTGTGATTTTTCGTTTATAGCCGTCGAAAACTTTTGTTCCGTTATGTAATCTTTGAATGTTTTTTTTTTATGATTTTTTATGTATGCAATCTCGAAGTGTGTACAAATAAGTTTGACGGTTGGATCGTTGAAAAAAGTTTCATAGAATGCATATTGTGTCAAAACGGCAGATTAAACAAACACTTAGAGTTAATATTATACTTCGTTAAATTTGTGGTATCCACTAATGTAAATATTTTAAATAGAAGCTAAAATAACCGTTAAATTGTGATTTTTCGTTTATAACCATCGAAAACTTTTGTTCCGTTACTAATCTTTGAATATATTTACAAACAAGTTTGAAGGTTAAATCATGGAAACTAGTTTCGTAGAATGCATTTCACATCCCGGTCCTGGGCGGATCACTTCCCGGGCCCGCTCCACCACCGTAGCACGATATTGTCCGCTTTGGGCTTACCATTCCCTCACGGTTTTGTTTTTGGGAGCTCACGAGCAACTTCCCAGTGGGTCACCTATCATGGGATTGCTCTAGCCCCCTTCTCGCTTAACTTCGGAGTTCCTACGGAACCCGAAGCCAGTGAGCCCCCAAAAGGCCTCGTGCTAGGTAGGGATGAGAATATACATATAAGGATCACTCCCCTGGGCGATGTGAAATGTCACAATCCACCCCCCTTAGGGGCCCGACGTCCTGCTCGGCACACCATGACCAGGGTTAGGCTCTGATACCAATTGTCACATCCTGGCCCGAGGCGGAATGTGAAAATTGGTATCAGAGCCTAACCCTGGCCGTGGTGTGCCGACGAGGACATTAGGCCCCTAAGGGGAGTGGATTGTGACATCCCACATCGCCCAAGGGAGTGATCCTTATATGTATATTCTCATCCCTACCTAGCACGAGGCCTTTTGGGAGCTCACTGGCTTCGGGTTCCATAGGAACTCCGAAGTTAAGCGAAAAGGGGGCTAAAGCAATCCCATTATGGGTGACCCATTAGGAAGTTGCTCGTGAGTTCCCAAAAAGCCTCGTGCTAGGTAGGGATCAAAATATACATATAAGGATCACTCCCCTGGGCGATGTGGGATGTCACAATGCATATCTCAGTTAAATTTGCCTAAATTTTGAAGTGGGAAAAGTAATTTGTGCTAAATTTTTATTTATGTTTTTCAAGTATTGGTTAGACAATATTTAGTTTGTGTGATGGCATTTTTATTGTATAATTTTCTGTTTGTTTCTTCATCGCATATTTTACATGAGTTATTATCTATTAAATCAAACAATTATTTATTTAATTTTTAAAAATGTATTCTATTTAAATACATATTATTTATTTATTTATTAAACCAAACAATTATTATTTTATTTTTTAAAATCGTAACAAAATTTTGGAGGGGAATTTAAAATTTTAGGAAGAATTTAAAATTTGGGGGATGCCATTTTGTTTATGTCGGTTATAACCGACAGTAATGAAAATTTTCTGTCGTTTTTTATTTTAAAAAATGTTTCTGTCAATTTTAACCGACATGAATGAAAAAATTTCAAATTAAAACCTATGAAGTAGCAGAAAAAAGAAATGGAAGCTGAGCCATCCAAAAGAAGACAGAGCCCCAAACCGTTTCTCCGATTGCACCAATATTATTTCCTCCCTCACTGCCCTATCCACTGCCGCCTCTTCTCAGTCCTTGTCCTCCTACACCGTCAAGCTTAAACGCCAGATCCCAAGCTCGCCTCCGTCAGCGATAACCTTCTCTCCGCTTGAGACCTTAGGCCCTCGGTAGTTCCGCCTTCGATACCCTCCACTCATCTTCGCCCTCATCCCGTCTCGTCCTCCGCTTCTGGTAATTTCTCTACTCCGTTTTCGATTTCTTGGTTTCTCGCCTTGGGTTCGGGTGTGATTTCTGCTTTGTTTTGGTTTTAATTTCAATTTGGGAATCTAGAGTTTTTGGATTTTTCTAAAAGAACATGAGGTCGCTTGGAATTTGTCTGTTTTGATCCTTAATCGTTCCTTAAATCTATTAATATTAGTTGAAATGTGTTGCTCTGTGTTTGCATTTGAATGCGTATTTTGAATGCTTTGTTTGAATACTTGAATTGAGCTTGATGCTACGCTTCAATAGTGGGAACTTTAATGAAGTATTGTTCAACTTCATTAGATGGTGGTCGCGAAACCTGCAGATTTTGTGCATATTTATATAGCACAAAGGCAGATTACAAAGTGCGGCAAGAGATTGATTTTGTGCATATATGTGTATCAATGAGTCCTGATGACAAGTCTTTGTATATAGGAATCTGGGATTGAACCATCTGGAGAGAAAAACCTGCAAGATGAGGAAGTAATCTTAACTCTTGGTTTCGCCTATTTTAGGGTTGATTTTTGTTTCTGTTTTCCTTTGTTTTTGTCCATTGTATGAAAGGTTTTGTTTACTAGTGGAAGATATGGGTTTTCTCTTTTGTTTTTCCCGGATGGATTGTTGTGTTTTGTGTTTGGGAAGAAGGTTGGTGGAGATGGGGGTTCAAGCATGTTTTTCTGGTTGTTTATTAGCTCCAGATTTTGATTTTGAGCAGCAGGGGAGAGAAATTCTCAACAAGAAGAAGGAAGAATGCTCTCTTGTCCTTTTTATTTTTTTTATTATTAATATATTTGATGTCGGATTTATCCGACAGAGAATGCTTTACTTATTCATTATTAATATTTCCTGTCGGTTATATCCGACACAATTTCTGTCTGTTATATGTATTTTCTGTCAGTTTTATCCGACAGAAAATGCTCTTCTTTATTCATTATTAATATATTTTCTGTCGGTTATATCCGACACAAGTTATGTCGGTTTTAGAGTATTTTCTGTCGAAAAATTCATTTCCTGACGTTGGCAAATCTGTCGCTTATTATATCCGACATTGCATCCATTTTCTGTCGGATTTTGCATAAAATTCGACAGTAATATATGTTTCTTGTCGGTTTTTGGACTGCCAGCAATAGATAATTTTATAGTAGTGACTACAACTGATGTAGCATGGATATGAAACATTTTGAAAGACATGGCTACTGTGTTACCTTTTCCACTTGTGATATATTATGATAATAAGTCTGCCATTGCTTTGAGTGCAAATCCAGCGTTTCACTCAAGGATTAAGCACTTAGACACAAATTATCACTTTGTACGAGAATCGGTTCAAAAGTAAGACCTTCAAGTTCAATATTTTCCTATTAAATATCAAACTGTACATATATTAACAAAGGGGTTACATAGTCCTTCTTTCTTGAAGCACTCATACAATCTCAAACTTGGGAACCCAGTTGAGATTAAAGGGGATGTTGACTGATATATACACATCAACATTGCTTTATATACACATCAACATGTATGTTGACACATCAGCAAGGCAGTTAGTTGACACATCAACAAGGCAGTTAGTTAACACATTAGCAAGGTTGTTAGTCTGTTGAGATTATAGCAACATAAGGAAGTTAGTTAGTAAGTAGTTTATCAGTGAAGCAAATGATACTTGTATAAATAAGAAACTCATCTCTGTAATTCATTCATTCGAGCAATACAAAACTTCAGTCATTCACTTTCTCTCTCTAAATTCTCTGCAATTGTACTTCATTTACTTTTCTACAATTTATAGCTTAATGTTAATATCTAGCTTGTTTACCTCTACACTTAAGTTTCGTGTTCAAGTCAATCCAACCCAACATCATTCGACTAGTTACACTTTCAACAACTTTCAACTAATGCAAATGATTTTATTAAAGGTCAATCCAACCCAATATCATTCGATTGGGATCGATCGATGCTTGATGATATTGAGGATTTGCTATGCGGCCTTGCCAGACAACAGAAAAGTGATAGTGGTGGATATGGTGATACAAAAAGCCCATGAAACAAGTCTTTCTACTAAAAGTTTGTTTCTGTTTGATGTGTACCTAATGAATACCAATGTGATGGAATATGAGAGAGAGAAAGAATTACAAAGTTTGGCAAAAGCTGCAAAATTTTAAGACATTCGAGTTGCATGTTCTGCTTTTACCTTTTCAATCGTGGAGCTGTTAAAGAATATGTACTTTCTAGTTGAATATGATTTGTTACTGTAATCTTTCGTGTTTCAAAGACATTATACTAAACTTTCATGTATTCACGAGATAAGTATATTTGATAAGAAAAGATAATATAAGAGCAAACTAATGATATGATAGATTATAATTTGTCAATTTGGGGAAACAATTGAAGTCTTAAAAACTCCAAACTGATCTAATTACAACGGTCGAGCATTGACACATTGTCTCTCTCTCTTTATCTCTATTGACATTCTATTTGAATGATTATTACATGACTGATATTGTATTCTTTCTTGATGTAATCTCTAACCTATTCTAGCACTATATTAGCATTAGCACCTGGCTTAACGATAACATGACAAGCCATTAACACCTTCCTAACAATTATCAGCCATATTTGCAGCTCGTGAATGGCAACTACCTCGTCCATCTCACAGAGACCTTTCTCAATCTTTATGGCATTAATCTTTCTGGGAGTGCTCTCCATCAAAACCTCCAAAATATTTCTCAACATCCGGATTGTTATTGCCAGCACGATTATTGAACATACAAGTGTACATATCAAATCAATAATCTTCCACTCAAGCTTGGACCAAATAAGCCCTCCACCAATCATCACTCCAATACTCTGAATGGAATTGCCAAGTACATTAAAATAAGCAATATGCACATAGATGTAGTAACTGCTTTGACATATGGTCAAAAGGAGTTAACCATGACCACATTACCTGGGATGTTGGCTATAGGAAGTTAGAATGAATCGGAGGGTGGAAAATGACAAGATTAATAGAGATGGCAGTCTTCTAGCTGAAAGTTCACAAAGTAAGCCACAAAATAATAACAAAAGGAAAAACACGAAAGAGTTTACACACAATAAGGGCAAGAAAAATAATTTTCGTCGTGGTGAATTTGGACATTATAAGGTTAGTTGTCCTAAGCAGGAAGAACCCAAGGATTTGATTATTTGAATCTATTCAAATATGGTATATTTACTACACACTTTGAATATTGTATTTTTGTGTAAGGTGTAAGATTATGTTATGTACGCATTTTCTATCAATAATAGTATATGTTTTATGTATAAGTGTTCAACTTAATAGAATAATTACTATGATACTAAGAATAATGTATCAAAGAAAACCCACGGAAGCACAAAGTTCCACTAGTAACCAATAAATGGTTTAAAACCAAGACATTGTCAAACGATCAAGTGGGAGAGAGTTCTCAGTGATCATGACAATGATATGTTAGTGATGTGTTACTAGGTTCTAATAGTAGTAATTACAACAGTGAGAGAAAAAGAAAAAAAATAGTTGTCAACAAGATTTGAATAGCAATTAAAGTTTTCAATTTTGAAGAGGTTAAGCAATTAATGGGAAACCCAAAGAAAAATTGTTTCGGATTTCAATGGGACACCCAAACAAACTTTGTTTCGGTTTATTATAATCAAAGAATATGATTATGTTTTTAATCAAGCACGTTGACAAGAAGTCAACAGGGTTACCAAGAACTCAAGGTATGGAATTCATTGAATTAAGTAATATTTTGTGTTTTTCTATTATAGTGCATGTTTGCAGGAATTGATTAAAACTGTAATGGTCGCTTCTTGATTAACGAAGAAACAAAGTTGTGTTATTATATGGGCCAGTAAATATTGCAATATAGGGTGAATGTTTATTGATATATTGATTGTATTCCTAGGAATTATGTCAATGTGTTTTGTGACAATAAGTCCACCATCTTTTAGGAATTGTTAGTTCCTAAGGAGAGCACATTGATATAAAGTATCACTATATGGACTTATAGTGGAGAGGGATGAAGTGAGAGTCGACCACCCACCCTTGGCTAAGATGACGGCCGATCCTATGACCAAATGACTGCTCTGAAAGGTTATTCAGAGGAGTATGTGACTACAAGTTGGAATCATCTAGATGTTGTAGTCGGAGCATACGGTATAGGCATCACTGGAGGAATTTTGGGGAAGCCTGAAATGAACAATTTGATGCGACTCTATCTAATTTGTTGGTCGGACAAAAGATAGAGGGGCACTAGCAAGGTAATGGAGTTATAACAGATCTTCTTGTATGTAAAATCCGTTTTTAGACATCAAGTTTAAATTTGTATAACATCTTGGCGCATAGTGTGTAAAGTCATTTATAAGGTGTACCAATGAAAGCCTTTAGGTTGGCTTAGGAGGAAGTACTTGATCAAAATTTCAATGCAGGTCAAGTTGGACTTGGTTGAAGTCGTCATTAATACTAGATATGGATGGTATTTTCCTAGAAAAGAGTAATGGTGCCAATTTTCTTGAACGAGTGGTCAAAGTGTGTGCACATATAAGCTAAACGATGGACTAATGACAGTTTACAAATGTTTGTAAACTACAATCGGAAAGTCAAGAGTAATAAGGATTTGATACTCGATAATGATATCCAATTTGTGTAGCCAATAAGATCTTACATCATCAAGATCAAGTGGGCGATGTTGGAATACAATCATGATGATGTTGGGGCTTTACAATATACGTGTGTATTTGATGTTTGGAGGTGCACCATAAGATTGGTGTACTGATATACATTTAACCAAAGGGTGTGATAAGAGGTATGACTTATCATAAGAGTTATACTCTTCTATAAGTGATGTGTCTTATCATGAAAGGATAAGATCATTCAGATGAGTCTCACAACTTTATGAGTATGATGAAGTCTATAAAATGATGATTCATTCCTCTAGACAAGTCATAAAACGTGAAACATATTCTCTTCTTTCATTTGATGTGCTATTTCTCCCTTGGTATTACTGCATAGTAATCAATAGTTTAAGAACATTTGAGTTTGATCCTGTGACAATTGTCCTCCTTTTAATGACACATCATTTATTTTACAAATTTAATCTTCAAATTTAATCTCTCTAGCATTACCTAATAATAAAACATCAACCTTTCTTCATCATTAACAATCGATACGGCAGCTCCCTTGTTCCCCTCTATAAACTGCATCCTTCATCTCAAAGAAGAAGAAAAATGGCACAAATTTAAGAGGTTTGTGGTTCTTCCATGTGTGGTGATAGTGCTATGGAGTTGGAGGAGTGAGGGAGGACAAAGAAGACAGGCGAGAGGGATTTGAACGTGTCACAAGTTTGGGTGACCGGCTGAATTTTTATTTTTTTTTATTTTTTTAATTGTTGATCACTGGTACCCTCTGATTTTTTCAATCTCTTTTCTCTGTCTATTGTTTTTATTCTGGCTCGGATGCAGACTACTAGGTTACAGCATGGAGATCGTAGGGAATGACGTGTGATATTGTGATGTCACTTTGATTACATCATTGAATATTTCATATTACCTGCCGACACAGCTGATCAGCTTCTTATTGTAATTTGCTTCTGACTAAGACTAAGGGTGGGGCAGCCCAATTATTTTCTTGCCTAGTTGCCTAGTTCGCTTTCCATTGTCCATCTCCTCGTGGTGCACTATAACTCAACGGGGGTGTTGCCAACACATTGACACGCGCATTGGTCAAAACTACTCATTTTTCTGATTTTTATTCCTCTGTCAATTCTATACACCCGCCCGATATTATCGATTTATGAATATTCATTCAACTACAATGTGATTGAATTCTAGATTCATTATATAAGGAAACGTGTAACTAAGATTATATTGATATTTTTCAATGAAAAATCAATAAACGTTTTAAATTCAAACTTTTCTGCTCACAAGATATAACAATAATTTAATTTAATTATTAACATGTTACAGTTTTCATGTCACAATGCATACTACAATTGGGGCGAAAGAAAAATTGAGAAGAGGAGAAAAACACATTTCTCTAGCTATGCACACTTCGGCTTTCTTCAAATTTTTCTTAAGCTTTTGAAATAAAAAAACAAAACTATGTTAAATTAAATTAAATATTTTCAATCGTAAGTTCTCTCATTTAAAAACAAAATTCCCCAATATGGCATATGATTAAATATTATATATAAAACCAACAGCTCCTTTTGGGGTCACATGCTTCACAAAAAAATAAAAAATAAAAAAATAAAAAGAAAGGAAGGTGGATAGAAATGCCCCCCAAACAAAAAAAAAAATTCAAAAGCAGTCCAAAATAATGCAGGGGTATTTTCGTCATATAAATAGTATATTTTAATAATTAATTCTTTTTTTACATTTTTTTCCTTCATAATTAGTACCTCACAATAGGTTAGCGATAATGTAAATCAATAAGTTGGTTATTAAATATTATTTTCTCTATTTTTAAACACGTTCAAAACAACTTAAGAGGGGGTAGTGTCGGTTATAAAAAAGGTCCTTCGCATGCCCATAATAATGTGATTCAATTAGTTGTCAAATGATTTTTTTTTCTGACAAATAATATTATCTACACTAAGGATGAGGGGATGGGTTTAACCTCTCAATGGGTTAGCAATAATGTGATTCAATTAGTTGTTTATTAAATATAATTTTTTTTCTTCTATTTTAAACATGTTCAAAACATCTTAAGAGGCGAGTCGTGCAAGTTATAAAAAATATCTTTTGCACGCGCATAATAATGTGATTCGATTAGTTGTCAAATGCTTTTTATTTTCGAACAAACAATATTATCTACACTAAGGGGAGGGGGTAGGATTAGCCTCACAATGAGTTAGCAATAATGTGATTCAATCAATTGTTTATTAAACATATTAAGAGCCGCGAACCACATGTGATAAAAAAGGTCTTTCACACACGCACAATAATGTGATTCAATCAGTTGTATTATGTCTCTATTTTTAAACACTTAATAGACACGTAATGCCAATTATAAAAATGGTCTTTCACTTGCGCATAATAATGTGATTCAATTAATTGTCAAATGATTTTTTTTTTTTTGAACAAACGATGTTTTCTACACTAAGGGGAGGGGAGGGGGATGAGTTTAGTCTCACAATGAGCTAACAATAATGTAATTCAATGAGTTGTTTATTAAATATTATTTTCTCTATTCTTAATGTAAATTCAATAGAATGTAGTTGAAAATTGAAAGACCTATTTTATTATGTGGATTCAACTGCTTTGATTGGTTTATGAGAGGTTTCTTCCAGCATGGTCGAATATTATTCATTTACTTCAAATATTTGTCCTTCTTTTTGTCATAAAAAAATTATTGAAGCAATTCATGCATATAAATACATTTAAAATGTGTAAGGCATGCGTAGCACACCGTGATTCAAAAAAGATCTTCTGCACAAGCGTGAGCCCTTGCATGGAGGCTAGTATTCCTTAAGGTACCATTTGGTACGTGGGACGAGACGGAACAAAATGGGACAAGGTGTTCCGTCCCACGTTTGGTGCGCCTAAAACGGATGGAATGAGCTGTTCCACGGGACGAGTTTTAGGTGAATTTTCCTTCCACCTCACCCCCCTGGAACAACTCGTTCCACATCCATAGAACACAAAATTATAACCTCTCCGTCTCCTTCTTCTTCCTCCTTGTTTCCATCCGAGGGCATCTTTGCTCCCGCTCCGTTCCGTTCCGTCCTATCCTGTCCCGTCCCGTCCCATTCCGTTCCGTCCCGTCTTGTCTGCATACCAAACCATACCTAAACTAACAAATTGCATTAAAGAATGACATAGCAGAAGGACGTCATTTGCTTACCTCAGACAAATCTGTCTGTAGTCCATTGTGAGAACGTGGTGGGCATGCCGATCTGACAACTAGAACGGCTAAACCGCCAACTCATATTCTATAAATATAGGGATCCAAAGCCCATTCACCAAACCTACAAATTTCATTAGTTTTGCAACTTTTCTCTTCAGTCGTAAGCAAAATGGCCACCACAACAAACCTACTGCTTACAGACCTCATGTCTGGTGTGAACCATATCCCTTCAAACTACATCAGACCCATCTCCGACCGTCCAAATCTCACTGATTTTCAGGTATCAGATGCCTCCTCCATTCCTCTAATTGATCTCAAGGACCTCCATGGCCCAACGCACTTGGATGTTATCAAACAGATTGGTCTAGCATGCCAGACTGACGGTTTCTTTCAGGTAACAATTAAAAAACACACATATATATGTATATACTTCGGCAAATGATTCCGACACATCTCTTTTCTCCATTTGCATACCTTGTTGATTAGTGCCCTTGTTTCTCCTTATATACATATTATCTCATTACTTTATACTTAATTATACTTAATTACATGTTTAGTATGAATATGAGTACTAACTACTATATATTACGAATAAATTATACACCAACCTTTTTATATCAGGTGAAAAACCATGGAGTTCCAGAGATAATGATAAAAAACATGTTGAATATGGCAAGAGAGTTTTTCCAATTACCAGAGAGCGAGAGGTTGAAGATGTACTCAGATGATCCTTCTAAGACAACCAGGCTCTCCACCAGTTTCAACGTCAGGACTGAAAAACTGCCCAACTGGAGGGACTTCCTTAGGCTCCATTGCTACCCTCTTCAAGATTATGTCCAAGAATGGCCGAACAATCCCCCATTGTTCAGGTAAACAGGGATGCCTTCTTTTTCATCATCTTATGCTAGTACTTAAATATTCAAACCAACTAGCGTTTTCTAACCAAACTTATTATATTGTTAAGATGTGAATTTGAGCACACATACAGTCTAATAAGAGAATATTGTTCAATTGAATTTATTAGTTTAGTTAAATAGGGGCAGCCTTTTGTCATAATCTCAAACTAACTTTCTTTTGTGAGGCTTACGTTGCTAAACAAATGCTCATCTTGTCAAACTTTGAATATGAACTATATATGCATCTTGTCAAATATCAAACTGACCAATGATCTAAGTTCCAATCTAAAGGAGAGCATCGTCGTAGACGAGGGACTTGGATTGTCTCTCCTCTCCATCCCATACTCTTCCCATCCTCTCATATTTCTGTGGTCACGGTTAAACCACATCAACATTTTATATTCTCATTGTTTTTTGTCTCATTATTTCTATAAAAAAAATCAATATAAATTTTGACATGACTTAACCGTGACCACAAAATATAGAAGGAGATGGAAAGGGTACGAGATGGGGAGGATAGACAATTTAAGTCTGTAGACGAGTGCATTTGTTTCTAATTAATTACATCTAAGTCGTACAACTGAATGAGATGCACTTTGTTCACAGGGAGCAAGTGGGTGAGTACTGCACAAATGTGAGAGGATTGGTGCTGAGATTGCTTGAGGCCATATCAGAGAGTTTGGGCTTGGAAAAGAACTGTATTGTTCAGGCATTGGGGAAGCAAGGGCAGCATATGGCTTTGAATTACTATCCACCTTGTCCACAGCCGGAGCTGACTTTTGGATTGCCTGGACATACTGACGCCAACCTAATCACTGTCCTTCTCCAAGATGAAGTGCCTGGATTGCAGGTCCTTAGAAATGGCAAGTGGGTTGCTGTCAACCCTATTCCCAACACTTTCATTGTCAATATTGGTGATATGATGCAGGTAAATACTATATCCTAAATTTATTATGTCTTGGTATATCTTATCATACAAAATTTCGTCATTAGTTTGGTCAATGGATCATGGATGAAGGATCTAATGACTAAATACTAATACTACTACGCTTCAATATATTCTATCTTAATTGATTTTTGGTTATTGGATTGTTGACCAAGAATCCAATGGCCGAAAGATCATATGGGGTATACAAATTCTAAGAGCATATTGGAAAATCCCCCCACGTCGTGAAATCTTGATTTTTTTTTGTTTTTTTTCTCACCTGATTTGTTAGATGAGACAGGAAATAATAGATGATGGTATCACTTCTGAAATAGTTAAGCTCATTTATCCCTAGCAAAGGCGACTTGTCCAAGTAGAGGGATAAAGCTTTTGTGACAAGATTAAAATTTGAAATTGATTTTGAACATTGTTACCGTTTTATTTGGTATCAGGTAATTAGCAACAATCGGTACAAGAGTGTACTCCATAGAGCTGTGGTAAACTGTTACTCAGAAAGAATATCGATTCCAACTTTCTACTGTCCATCACCAGATGCAGTAATTGGGCCTGCCAAGGAGCTCATCAACTATGATCACCCAGCCATGTACAGGAACTTCACATATGGCGAGTACTATGAGAAATTCTGGAATAAAGGACTTGCAACTGAGTGCTGCTTAGACTTGTTTAAACCCACTTGAACATGTGCGTGCAATTTCATGTCACTAGCCTTGGACAAGAACACAAATGACCCCAAAAAATGCTCTACTTTAGTTTGTGTGTTGAGATGTTTTATATTTTCAATAGTATGTCTATTTACCTAAAATAGATATTGAAACTATTTCTATTTTTTATTTCATTTTTAAGTTTAAGAATAAATACGAAAATAAAAAGTATGTAATTTACATTAGAATCAATAAAGTATCACTATTATGTCAATATTGTTGATGTCCATTTGAGTTTGAATTTGCTACAGTAATAAAGTTATTTGAGAATTTTACATACTTTATGACATTATTTCCTTCTATTTCCATTCTTTTCCCTCCCCCTCTTCTCACATATTGTTTTTTGTCCTTTTTCTGGCTATTAAAAAACTAACATAAAACGTTGACATGATTTAATCATAACCGTTCAAATAGAAGATGATGGAAGGAAAACTAGAAGGGAAGAGAATCCTACTCCCAATGCCATAACTTAACAAGCTCCTTACTCCATCCACTCATACGTTGCCATATGTTATGATTCTGTCTTCTAGAAGAAGATCAACGTTAAATATAAAATGGTGCAGCCAAGTTCCCAAAACAGAAGTTATGCACACTCCGGCTTTATTCAACTTTTTCTTAAGTTTTTGAAAAAAAAAAACAAAACTAAGTGAAATGAAATTAAATATTTTTAGCCGTAAGTTATCTCACTTCAAAACAGAACTCCCCAATATGACATCTGATTAAATATTTCCTTTAAACTAACAAATTGCATTAGAGAATGACATAGCAGAAGGACGTCATTTGCTTACCTCAGACAAATCTGTCTGCAGTCCATAGTGAGGAGGTGGTGGGCATGCCGATCTGACAACTAGAACAGCTAAACCCCCAACTCATATTCTATAAATAGGGATAGGGATCCAAAGCCCCATTCACCAAATCTACAGTTTTGCAACTTTTCTCTTCAGTCGTAAGCAAAATGGCCACCACAACAAACCTACTGCTTACAGACCTCATGTCTGGTGTGAACCATATCCTTTCAAACTACATCAGACCCATCTCCGACCGTCCAAATCTCACTGATTTTCAGGTATCAGATGCCTCCTCCATTCCTCTAATTGATCTCAAGGACCTCCATGGCCCAACGCACTCGGGTATTATCAAACAGATTGGTCTAGCATGCCAGACTGATGGTTTCTTTCAGGTAACAAGTAAAACACACATATGTATATGTATACTTCGGCAAATGATTTCGACACCTATTTTGTCTATCTGCATACCCTGTTGATTAGTGCCCTTGTTTCTCCTTATTTACATATATATTATCCCATCACCTTATACTTAATTACATGTTTAGTATGAATATGAGTACTAACTACTATATATTACGAATAAATTATACACCAACCTTTTCATATCAGGTGAAAAACCATGGAGTTCCAGAGATAATGATAAAAAACATGTCGAATATAGCAAGAGAAATTTTCCAATTACCAGAGAGCGAAAGGTTGAAGATGTACTCAGATGACCCTTCTAAGACAACCAGGCTCTCCACCAGTTTCAACGTCAGGACTGAAAAACTGTCCAACTGGAGGGACTTCCTTAGGCTCCATTGCTACCCTCTTCAAGACTATGTCCAAGAATGGCCTAACAATCTCCCATTGTTCAGGTAAATAGGGATGCCTTCTTTTTCATCATCTTATGCTAGTACTTAAATATTCAAACCAACTAGCGTTTTCTAACCAGACTTATTATATTGTTAAGACGTGAATCTGAGCACGCATACACAGTCTAACAAGAGAATATTGTCCAATTGAATCTATTAGTTTAGTTAAATAAGGGCAGCCCTTATCATCGTCTCAAACTAACGTTCTTTTGTCAGGCTTACGTTGCTAAACAAATGTTCATCTTGTCAAACTTTGAATATGAACTATATATACATCTTGTCAAACATCAAACTGATCAATGATCTAAGTTCCAGTCTAACAGGAGAGCATTGTCGTAGACAAGTTCATTTGTTTCTAATTAATTACATCTAAGTCACACAACTGAATGAACTGCACTTTGTTCAGAGGGAGCAAGTGGGTGAGTACTGCACAAATGTGAGAGGATTGGTGCTGAGATTGCTTGAGGCCATATCAGAGAGTTTGGGCTTGGAAAAGAACTATTCTGTTTAAGGCAATGGGGAAGCAAGGGCAGCATATGGCTTTGAATTACTATCCACCTTGTCCACAGCCAGAGCTGACTTAAGGATTGCCTGGACATACTGATGGCAATCTAATCACCATCCTTCTCTAAGATGAAGTGCCTGGATTGCAGGTCCTTAGGAATGGCAAGTGGGTTGCTGTCAACCCTATTCCCAACACTTTCATTGTCAATGTTGGTGATATGATGCAGGTAAGTACTATATTCTAATTTTATTATGTTTCGGTGTATCTTATCAAACAAGATTTTTGGTCATTAGATATTGGTCAATTAATGGATCCTAGATGAAGGATCTAATGACAAAAAACCAATTCTACTATGCTTCAGTATATTTTATCTTACGTGATTTTTGGTTATTGGATTGTTGACCAAGGATTCAATGGCCAAAAGATCATCCGGTGCATACAATTTCTAAGAGCATGCTTGAAAATCCCCCATATATTTTCCTTTAGCTAGGGATAAAATGTTCCTGTCATAGCGTGAAATATTGAATTCTTTATCTTTGTTATCACCTGATTAGTTACATTAGAGGGAAATAATAGATAGTGGCATCATTCCCAAGATAGTTAAGCTCATTTATCCCTAGCAAAGGGGACTTGTCCAAGTAGATGGACAGTTTTTGTGACACACGAGTAAAATTTGTAATTGATTTTTGAACTTTTTTACCATTTTATTTGGTATCAGGTAATTAGCAACAATCGGTACTGGAGCGTGCTCCATAGAGCTGTGGTGAACTGTAACTCAGAGAATATCGATCCCAACTTTCTACTGTCCATCACCAGATGCAGTAATTGGGCCTGCCGAGGAGCTCATCAAACGTGACAACCCAGCCATGTACAGAAACTTCACATATGCCGAGTACTACGAGAAATTTTGGAATAAAGGGCTTGCGACTGAGTGTTGCTTAGACTTGTTCAAACCCACTTGAACCGTTGAACATGTGCGTGCGATTTTATGTCACTGGCTTTGGACAAGTACACAAATGACCTCAAAAAAATGGTTCGCTTTACTTTGAGTGTTGAGATGTCTTATCTTTTCAGTAGTATGTCTATTTAGCCGAAATAGATATTGGAACTATTTTTATTTTTTATTTCATTTTTAAGTTTACTAATAAAGCATCACCTTGATGTCGATATTCTTGATGTTCATTCAAATTTGCTACAATAATAAAGTTATTTGAGAATCATACAGTACTTGGCTCAAGGCCATAACTTGAGGAGCTCCTCACTCTATCCAATCACGGATTGCCATGTGCTATGATTTCGTATTCCGGAAGAAAACCAACTTTAAGTATAAAATGGTGCAATCAAGCCCCCAAAATGGAAGTTACACGAAAACAGATTAGTCTCATGCACAAGCTCTTCATCTAGCAACTAAGAAATTTCAGAATCGTGATGAATTTGAAACCCTTTTCACCTCTCATGCCTATATAAAATTTCACAACAATATAAACCAGCAATCCAAACAAACAATCAAAACTCCAAAGAAGGAGAAGACAGCTGAAAATATCCAACGTTAATGGAGAAGAGGAAGGTCACTCCCAATATGCTATGCAATTGGCAAACGTATCAGGATGGTGTGTCTCTGGCACCATTACTCAATTTGTGTCTCTGGCACCAATACTAGTACAACCTTTTACAAAACCCTGTTAATTTAATCAATTTTGTTTTAACTTACAGTCTGACACGTGTGCAAAAACTTTCATGTTGTGTTATAAACGAGTTATTTATGTATACGTGTCAAACTATGATTGATTTGCAAGTAAAGAACCAAACAAAGTTCTTTTATTTTGCATCAGTGCAGTCATCTTCATATGTCGCCATTCCTGCAGGTTCCATTTGAAAGATGTAGTTCTAGAAGGAGGACTCCCATTTAGCAAGGCCTATGGAATGAATGTGGTGGATTACATTGGTAGGGGTGGTGGATTACATTTGTAGGGATGACATACTTGCTGGAATTTTTAAGGACTCAATGAAACAGTTGAACCTCATTTTTAAGGAGATTCTGGAGATTTATACGAGTTTTGAAGGTCTATGTACACTGGTAGATGTGGGTGGTGGCAACGGTACTATTCTTAAACATGATAATCTTTAAGCACCCTGCCATCAAGGGCATCAACTATGATTTGCCTTCAGTTGTCGAAAAGTCTCCCTCCCATCCTGGTATGATATAAATTTTTCGATTACCATTGGACAATTTTGTGTAGATCTTTGTAGTTAGCTTTGCTTTGCTAACTTACAAAAGAGTTTTGCTTCAGGTATAGTGCACATTGCAGGAGATATGTTTGTGAGGATTCCGGAAGGTGAGGCCATTTTCATGAAGGTGAGGCTTTTGAGACTTATTCAACTGCTTATTTACACAGCAAATTCAAAAGCAAACATCTGCTTTGGCTGAATCAAAATTTTCAATAAAGTGTGGGCACTCTAACTTGTGTACCTTTGCACTTAAGTTTCGTGTTCAAATCAATCCAACCCAATATCATTCAACTAGTTACACTTTCGAGAACTTTGAACTACTACAAATGATTTTATTAATAGTGGATACTGCACGGTTGGGATGACGATCGATGCTTAATGATACTGAGGATTTGCTATAAGGCTTTGCCAGACAACAGAAAAGTGATAGTGGTGGATATGGTGATACAAAAAGCCCCTGAAACAAGTCTTTCTGCTAAAAGTTTGTTTCTGCTTGATGTGTACCTAATGAATACCAATGCGATGGGATAGGAGACGATAGAGAGAATTACAAAGTTTGGCAAAAGCAGCAGGATTTTAAGACATTCAAGTTGCTTGTTCCGCTTTTACCTTTTCAGTCATGGAGCTGTTAAAGATTATGTAGTTTCCAGTTGAATACGGTTCGTTACTTTAATCTTTTGTGTTTCAAAGACATAATACTATACTTTCATGTATTCACGAGACAAGTTTATTTAATAAGAAAATAACATATAAGAGCAAACTAATGATATGATAGATTATAATCTGTCAATTTGGGGAAACAATTGAAGTCTTAAAAACTCCAAACTTATCTAATTACAACAGTCGAGCATTGACATATTCTCTCTCTCCATCTCTACTGACGTTTTATCTGAATGGTTACATGACTGATATTATATTCTCTCTTGATGTAGTCTATAACCAGTTGGTCCAACACTATATCAACATTAGCACCGGGCTTAACGATAACATGACAAGCCATTAACACCTGGGATGTTGGCTATATGAAGTTAGAATGAATTGAAGGGAGGAAAATGACAAGATTAATAGAGATGGCAGTCTTCTACTAGCTGAAAGTTCACAAAGCTAGCCACAAAATAATAACAAAAGGAAAAACTCGAAAGAGTTTACACACAATAAGGGCAAGACAAATAATTTCCGTTGTGGTGAATTTGGGCATTATAAGGTTAATTGTCCTAAGCAAAGGAAGAACAATGATATGCCCAAGGAATTGATTCTTCGAATCTATTCAAATATTATGATACTAAGAATAATGTATCAAAGAAAACCCATGAAAGCACAAAGTTCCACTAGTAACCACGAAGTGGTTTAAAACCAAGAAATTGTCAAATGATCAAGTGGGAGAGATATATTATCAATGATCATGACAATGATATGGTTAGTGATCTGCTACCAGGTTCTAATAGTAGTAATTAGAACGGTGAGAGAAAAAGAAAAAGCAAGTTATCAACCAGAGGTTAAGCAATTAATGGGAGACCCAAAGAAAAATTGTTTCAGATTTCAGTGGGAGACCAAAACAAATTTTGTTTCAATTTTTTTTATGATCAAAGAATATGATTATATTTTTAATCAAGCACGTCAACAAGAAGTCAACAGGGTTACCAAGAACTCAAGGTATGGAATTCATTGAATTAAGTAATAATTATGTGTTTTTCTATTATAGTGCATTTTTGTAGGAATTTTTTATTAAAATTGTAATGGTCGCTTCTTGATTAATGAAGAAACAAACTTGTGTTATTATATGGGCCGGTAAGTACTGCAATATAGGGTGAATGTTTATTGATATATTGATTGTATTCCTAGGAATTATGTCAAAGTGTTTTATGATATCTTTTAGGAATTGTTAGTTACTAAGGAGAGCACATTGATATAAAGTATTCTATATGGAATTATAGTGGAGAGGGATGAAGTGAGAGTCGACCACCCACCCTCGGCTAAGATGGCGGCCAATCCTATGACCACAGGACTGCTCTGAAAGGTTATTCAGAGGAGTATATAACTACAATTTGAAATCATCTAGATGTTGTAGTCGGAGCATGCGGTATGGGCATCATTGGAGGGATTTCGGGGAAGACTAAAATGAACAATTTGATGCGACTCTATCTGATTTGTTGGTCGGATAAAAGATAAAGAGGCACTAGCAAGGTAACGGAGTTATAACAGATCTTCTTGTATGTAAAATCTGGTTATAGACATTAAGTTTGAATTTGTATAACATCCTCGCGCATAGTGTGTAAAGTCGTTGATAAGGTGTACCAATGAAAGCCATTAGGTTAGCTTAGGAGGAAGTACTTGATCAAAATTTCAATGCAGGTCAAGTTGGACTTGGTTAAAGTCGTCATTAATACTAGGTATGGATGGTATTTTCTTAGAAAAGAGTAATGGTGCTAATTTACCTAAACGATAGTAAAATGGAGTCGTTGGTAAAAGCGTGGTCAATAAAAGTGGTCAAGGCATGCGCACGTATAAGCCGAACCATGGACTAACGACAGTTTACAGTTGGAAAGTCAAGAGTAATCAGGATTTGATACTCGATAATGATATCCAATTTGTGTAGCCAATGGGATCTTACATCATCAAGATCAAGTGGGAGATGTTGGAATACAATCATGGTGATGTTGGCTTTACAATATACTTGTGTATTTGATGTTTGGAGGTGCACATAAGATTGGTATACTAATATACACTTAACCAAAGGATGTGATTAGAGGTATGACTTATCATAAGAGTTATACTCTTCTATAAGCGATTTATCTTATCATGAAAGGATAAGACCTTTCTGATGAGTCTCACAACTTTATGGAAAAGGTATGATGAAATCTATAAAATGAGGACTTATTCCTCTAGACAAGTCATAAAATGTGAAATAGATTCTCTTCTTTCATTTGGTGTGTTATTTCTCCCTTGGTATTACCGCATAGTAATCAATAGTTAACAACATTAGAGTTTGGGACTGTGACAATTGTCCTAGAATCCATCCGTTTATTACTTAACCGTTGATAAACGCGTTCATTCCTATTAGTGACACATCATTTAGTGTGCAAATTTTATCTTTAAATTTAGTCTCTCTAGGATTACCTAATAATAAACCTAAACCTTTCTTCACCGGTAACAATTGATACCCACCAGTAGCTCCCTTGTTCCCCTTTATAAATTGCATACTTCATCCCAAAGAAGAAGAAAAATGGCACAAATTTAAGAGGTTTTTGGTTCTTGCATGTGTTCGTGATATTGCTATGGAGTTGGAGGAGAGTGAGGGAGGACAAAGAAGATAGTGAGAGAGATTTATTGAACGTGTCACAAGTTGCTGACACAATGAGTGAATGAGAGTCTCAAATCAACGGAAGAATGCATAAAAAGGTAAAACTCACAAAACCTTATTATAGTAAAACCAAGGTGGGAGAAAAACCCATAAACTAAAGAGAAAAGTGAGAAGTTGCATTAAGTCAAAATTATACGTCTTATGGATGCAAGTAGAAGAGCTCACAAGGGTATGATCAGCTTAGGATGGGTACCTCGTCAAAACCTAGTTAGGTAGCAAAAACCCAGTCGAAAAAATGCTCCTAATCATAAGGAAAAATGGTACATTAAGATCAGCGAGTATACTTCTGGATACTCCCCTGAGTTTGACAGAACTTCCAAATGAGAACTACAAGCATTGCATTTGATAGTTAGGCATACCAATTCCTCAAACAAGCTTCTAGAAGGTTGACTTCGGCAGTAACGTCGTGTAAAGGTCAGCAAGGTTGTCTGGGATCAGCTTGCATGACTTCAATTTCCTGATGCTTTGCTGATGTAGATGTAAACGCAATATGTCTTGGCGTTGACTTCGTTGATGTATCATGTCTTGGTCGGGTGGATACATGCTGCATAATCTTCATGGATCAGTGTTAGAACTCAACGATGGATGAAAACATAGCAAGTACTTTAAATATGTTCAATAAGAACTCCTAACCATGTCTCACATGTGGCGTAGTGAAATGAGGTAAGTCTTGGAACGATTCAAAGGTTTCGCAACTAAGGTCATATCGTGGACCTCCAAGATATTGCGATATCCCTTAATGGTAAAGATATAACCATTTGAGGATTTTGCCTTATGTGGGTTTGATAAGTAACCAGCGTCAGCATAACAAATAAGACAAGCATCATTCCGAGTATTAGGTTGGATCCGCTCGAGATACGTTGGGATTTGCCAAATTTGTAGTACCTTCAGGGTACGTCTTTAATACCAATTCAGTGGTTGCATGTAGGTGCGGTGCTGCATCTTTACCAATAGATCAACAACAAAGGAAATGTCATGTCTAATACAATGAGCTAAGTACAACGAAGCGCAAAGTTGAACTTAGATATGGAATTTTGGATTCTATAACCTCTTAAAGGGTCTCATTTGCATATAACGTATGAACGATCACATGCATACTCAAAGGTAACACATTCAGGTGTAGTTCGACTGGTAGACCAAAATACCGTCAGAACAACGCTTCAACTTCAGGTCAAGGCATAAATAAGTTTTCCCAAGATCCTTCATCTTAAATTCCATCTTCAGGTGCGAGCAATTTTCTCAAGCTCTTCCAGAATCTTAGTGGGATTCGTGTCAATGACATAAACTGTAACTCTAGCAATTTAGAATAAGACTTCATAGTTTAACATGCAAAGGCATTCATTCATATCCCTGACTGATCAAATAATCACTTAGACGGGTATACCACATTCGTTGGATTGTTTCAATCCGTAAGTGAACTCTTCAAACAAGTTAAAAGGGTTCCGTGGTTTGGAACTATTTGAACTAGTCCATGTAATTCTTCGGGAACTTACATGTAAACCTCCATATTACTATCCCCATAGAGAAACACTAACCATATTTCATAATGCTGCTATCAATCATAAGACATTTGAGAGAAACTTTGCGTCGTAAGGCGTGCATCATATCACACTATTTCATTCATCTCATAACGCTTCATTTCTCACATGTAACACATCAGGGCTACCTTGGGCGGTGTAAGAACAATAGGTCCAAAACACACTTTGGTAAGAAATTTGACCTGGATTGTAATTTCGGCTATCCAATCAGTTCTACATTGTCACTTAATCAACTGAACATGGTTTGATATCGTCGTTTTTCATATATGTAGGTAGCTACCATATAAGTGAAAACATTATCGATGGTAATCTCATTTCAATTCCATTATCTCATCCAAACTAGTATATTGGACCAAGAACTTCAAGTCTCGGGAGTAATCCAGATTAATCTCATGAGATGGAAATGATTTGAGACAACGATCAAGTATAGATTCATGGTTGTGTCGTGTCTTCCTCTTCTAGGGAAGTGAATCCTATGAATCGAGTGATCTGTCATGCTCCAGGCCAAGATAGATTGATTAGTTATCCATCGGTGTACCGAACCGTCAAACAGGGGCGGCACACCCTTCGGGGATATTGACTCGACGATCGTTAAGTACGTTTATCCTTGCAGGCATGTTTGCAGCTGGTATATGATCTCGTCACTTTAGCTAGATCAAAGGAATTCATCTGGAGCAACATTCTGAAAGCTAGAATTCATCGTACTTACTTATCATAATTGTGCGGTATGAGGATTGAGATGAGACATAGTGGACAACGTCCATGCAAATTTGCGCCGTTCTCCAGGAACATTAACGTTTTTATCTCCCCCTAACGGTAGGAAGACTGTCTCATTAAAATGACAACCCGTAAATGAGCAGTAAAGAGATAGCGTGCAAGGGCTCTAAAAGCAGTTCCATCGGAGGTGGAATAGCCCAGCACCCTGTCCAAAAGTGAGGCCAACACCCTGTCCAAGTGCTCCAGCCCTAAAAACAACCTGGCACACAGCCCAAGCCAGGTAACAGACCAGCCCATTTCGGACAGACCCAGAAGGCGGCCTATTTGGCTGGCGCGTGCAGCACACTCGCGACGGGGCGCGAATAGGAGACAAGGGTGCAGGCGGCGGGGCCCGCTTGTCAGCCCACTTATGTTTATCAGATGAGGGCTACGTGGCCCTCCTCAAAGTCGTTGGATTTCCAATGGTAAAAAAATTTTTTAATTTGACTTTTAAAATGGACCGTCTGATCACAGATCAATGGTCCACATTTCTTTCACCAAAAAAAAAAATAAAACAAAAAAAAAAAAGGCCCAACGATCAGAATTTTGATCGTTGGGCATGTGGCAGCTCGTTGGCTGTTGGATTTTAATATTTTTCAAATCCAATGGTCCAGATTAATTAACAACATTAAAAGTTATTAAAAATTAGGAAATTTTTTTTTTTAAAATACAGAAAAATTTTAAAAAATTAATTTTTTTTTTTCTATAAATACCTAACCCTCATCTTTCACCTTACACCACATTTCAATATTTTCTACACTTTCTACATTTGAATATTTTGTACACTTTGAGAGAAAAAAATGACTTCGTGGAAGCTCATTGAAGATGTTACGTTGTGTGAATGTCTACTCATGATCCAATTACGGGTAATGAGATGGATAAGCGAGAAATGTGGAGTAAAATTACGAAAGCGTTTTGCGATGTACATGGAAAAGATGCCAGATCTAGTCAAGGTCTTCAAGGTCGTTGGAAAAAACTCAACGCATCCTTTACTTGTTGGAAAAATACCATCTCTTATGCTTCCGGTAATCTGTGTAATGGGACAAGTTTAGCGGATCAGGTACCAATATTTTTATTTATTTATATGCATTCCACCCACATCAATATTTTAATTTATTTAATTTCTTATGTAATTTCTTATGCAATTTTTATGTAATTTCTTATGTAATTTATATGCATTCCACGTGCATCAATATTTTAATTTATTTATTTGTGTTACACCCGTATTTTTTAATACTATCTTATCCCACATTTTTATGGACACTACAAGCACAAGCATTCTACAATGCAAAGAACCGTAACAAATCATTCAACAAATGGGAATGTTGGCAAATTGTCAAAGATTACCCTAGATACAAAATTGTGGCAACCGGTCCAGAAGTTGTCATGCACAGTATGGGTCTACACAGTTCGCCAGAAGCAGACACGGCCGAACAAGAAGCCAACACATTTGAAGACACGAAAGGGACGCCTGAAGAAGTGTCGGAGACCCAACCGACTCATCAGTCCCTCAGGCCTCAAGGTAAAAAGGCATCAAAGAAAAAAGGTAGTTCTTCCAAAAATGACTACACTAAATATATGGAGGAACTTGCTCGCCAAGGTGATCTCATCCAAAAAAGGTAGTTTTTCCCATCCTTGCAATCTCATCCACTTGATCTGCTAATGATCCATATGCAAGCATTCGCAAGGCAACCGTAATTTTTTGCTCAGGAAGAAGACCTAGAACATGAAAAACATCCTCTTTTTGCACAAAATATCAATCATGGTTGCAAACAACACTTATGATTTTATCGAACAAACTTCATTACATTCTAAAATGACGTCTAAAAACATGATCAGGGAAAACGCTGTTGGGAATAAAATAATCTTCCCTCGTCTTTCCCTTCTTCTATCGATGTTTGCTGCACGTCTAGGTTTGGCTATCTGACCCACAGCTTCCATGATACGGTGGGAATGTGAGGCCCTCCGCCTTCTATGGTAATCATCCTCATCCTCCTCCATTGCGAATGCCTCATCTCCACCTTCACCTTCATCAAGATTGACCAATTCTTCCTGTTGTGCCAAAACCTTTTACGCTGCTTTTGCAACTGTTTATACACTCTCCTTGAAAAAGACATTGTAAGAACTCAAGATTTGAAAACAATAAAGAATGATTCTGAGCTAAAAAAAAGGATTGAGTTTAGTGTGAGGATGGATGTAGGGATGTAGGGTTTATATGGACAAAAAAAAGAAAAGATGAGGTTCTGGACAATGCCACGTGGCACTACGTGATTGGTTGAAAATCTTATCGAAATCTTGGCTAAATTATTGTAAACAGAAAGTGACACGTGGCGTGTTGGGATTGGTTGAAAATCTTATCAAGAATCTATCTACAAAATAGTACGCTTGGATAATGACACGTGGCGTGACAAGATTGGTTGAAAATCTTATCGAAATCTTGCCTAAATTATTGTAAACAGGAAGTGACACGTGGTTTGTCGAGATTGGTTGAAAATCTTAGCAGAAATCTATTCACAAAATAGTACGTTCGGATAATGACACGTGGCGTGACGAGATTGGTTAAAAATCCTATCCGAAACTAAAACTATTTTTTAATTTATTATTTTATAAAAAAATTATTAATATTTTAAATGGGCGGGTGCCAGCGCATTTTGTAGGGGTGGAGATCGTTTGTGCCAGCGCATTTTTAGACTAGGTGCCAGCACATTTTTTTAGGGGTAGAGATGCTTTGGCCTATTATTGTTCATTAGGGTCTATTACTGTTCACTGAAGTGGATAAATGGGCTGGGTGCTGGCGCAAAGTCTTTAGGGGTAGAGTTGCTCTAAGAGAGCTAATGTGAAGGAGAATCATAATCGACAAAGATTCACATCCTTATTTGAGGACCCATATTAGTACATTGCGGCAGCGCAACTTGGCACATGGAATGCACACTCAAATGCATAAATACGAAAAATATCAGGTTCATACCCACTAACCAATTGTAACATCGAAATGGTTGGGTGGCAATGGGCCTCATGGCGGACCAACATAACTGCGTACAAGATTGCATACCCCTAGGCAGAAACAGAAAACTTGGTACGTTCACCAAGGTCTGGGTGATCATTTAAATTGCGCTTTATGATCATTAGGCGAGGTTCTTTAGGGTGAACATGGCAATTCAATGTTCAATTATAAACCCAAAAGAAATGCAATACTTTATCGAAAACCGTCAATATAAACTCTCCGGCATTATGCAGTCTCCTAGACATTATGGGATAAGTAAGGTGGTGAACCCTTAATCAGCCAGGGGGTTTAGCAGCAATGTGTGTATACAAACATGTGACCATTTTGTCGATTTATCAACCAAAACCATAAGTATTTCTGTGGTCCGCATTTTGGTTGGATTAGTCCACATATATTCCCTTGCATCTACTATGAAAAAGGGTGATTTCATATATTTGCGAGGGATGATTTAGAAAATCAATTTCCCTAATGAGCAGGCTTGGCAAAGTGTGTTTATAGGCATAAGATCCTTACTTCAGGTAAGGAGATGCATTGTAGCATCATTGTTCGAACTAAGTGTCCTAAATGGTCGTGCCAAAACAAGTAAACTGCTTAATCACCAGGCTCCAGGCCAGCCACTTGTGGTGTGTTCCCAATTGGGAAACAGCCTATTGGCCCCAAAACAAAACTTCATGCTCATTTTTGGAGGTGGTGCAAAGATATTCCACTTTATTTTCCATCAGTGGTTTCATTTATGATCATTGTCATCTTGAATATCCCTCAACGATGTTCTTCCGGAACGGGGAGAATATAAGGTCTCTGACATGGTAATTCAGTACCATTCATACAACAAGGAGCATGTCAATGCTCTTAATAAGGTTGGATAGACCTGAATTCATTGCTAGAGATTTGATTTAGGTATAAAGTTAGTGTGCGCGTAGTATTACATTCATCCAGGTAATTAACTTTCTCACATTTGTACCTAATCACGTGTTTAATTGAATTTGGTCACATGTATGCAAGAAACATGATTCAATTAACTCATATTCGAGGACAATATCAATAAGATTATCCATAACTTAAAACAAACACCAAATGTGAATCCAAGAACATGGAAAAGTGTTCACAAAGTAAATGGTTTACTAAGGAGATTCGACTAACAAGGCTATCCATGTCAAAATTCTACTTTTTCAACGATGTTCGGTGGAGCAAAATCAATCTCACATGTTGACTACTAGAATGGTACTCCTCAACAATATTGGTAGGAGCACGAACAGGTGCATAACCAATGATCTATTCCATGAAAACGGAAATAGATTTTGCAGGGTTAAGGTTTGGAAATATTATCCCTTATTCTTGAAGTTTTGGGTCTTAGGTGCCAAGGATGATGCTTCAGGCATGATGCCACACCTTGGCAGGCCTTGATTCTACAATATGTTGTAAAAACAAACTCGAAATTAGATTATGAGAGAGACAAACCCCGAATTGGGTTCGGTAGGCTCCAGCCAAAGCTAGAGGGGTCTGTTTGGTAAGTTTATGCTGAAGCAGAGTAGTTCCATTCGATGCACCTCTGTTGAAGCATAGCATGCCCTTCAGTGCATCTCTACGGAAGCAGGGCATCACCGTTCGGTAAGCTTTGACCGAACTGAGTCGAGCCATTTCGGTAAACTCTGGCCGAACTGAGTCTATACCATTCTTTCACATTTGTGGTAGTAATCAAATCCGATAATTTGGTAAATTTCCGTTTTCTACATTGCTGCTTCAGGAACGAGTTGGAAACATAGAAGGACGAGAAAAAGTATTCTCGATTTGAAATTCTATCAGATAAACTTCAGAATTGTACTCATTCATGGATGTAATCATCGTGTGCTTTAGGCAATATCTCGCATGATCAGACAGTTCGTAGGAGAAAGCCAAAGTGCCAAGGAATCCTCGTTCTGGAGGTAATTCCATGGGTAATGCTTGAGGCATAAGTCTTCAAATGAATATCATGGCGGAGGCTTATTCAGCTCTTCCTTGCCAATGTTGTCTTCATTGGTTCTCAGCTTCTTGATAGTCAAGTGGAGATTCACGTCTTGTACCCCACATAAAATGGTTTCTATTAGAAACGTCCAAATCAAGAAAATCGAACTTGTGACAGTTCGACAATCCATTGAATTGGAGGGAACACGATTGCGATTGGTGTTATGGGATTGAATCATCCATAAGCATCAAAGTTAGAACATTTGAGTTCTAAGACATGGTTTTCATGAAAAACGTCGAGTTTTCATGGGTGTATTTGTTTTATGAAAACTTCAGGTTTCAAAGGCACTAAATTTGAAACTACAGGTTCAATTTAGTTTATGAACGTTTAGTTCATAAAAGAGAGGTTCCTGCAAGAACACAGAATGCAATATGCTGATTTAAGTGTAGTGGATTTAAGTTGCTTCAGGAACTCAAGTGTAAGTGCTTCGGGACTACGAAAGTGAGTCAACGATTCAAAGAAAAGAAATAAAATATTGAATCGTTAATGTCCAAAAGTGATATTTAGGTCAATAATTTTGGATGTCTTGTCAGATTGATGGACTGTTGATTACTTTTAATTAATTCAATAGATCGGAACCATTCGGGGTTGATTGTAGAAGCAAAATAATGACATTCGGGTCATATTAACTTCGATTGGCTTCATGCCAAGTGATAACGAAAATATAGCCTAGTGTGGCTTTAACCAAAAATGTTTCAAAAAAATATTTGGGTATGGTTAAGAAGCGGGGATACCCACAAAAATGGCATCGGGTCAAAAAACAAGCCAAAAATGGCTTTGGGCCGTGTGAGGCTGCTGCAGGCAGCCCATCAAAAACAATGTTGCAGATTTGCTGCTGCAACATGGGCCAGGGAGCAGAAGCCCAGCAAGGCTGGCTTCTGACGAGGTGGCACGGATTGGTGCAGGCTACTGGAGCTGCAAGCCCACCAGCGGCTGCTGCATGGAAAGATCAAATATTTGGTCAGAGTCAGGGATGCAGTTGCAGGCTGTAAAGATAAAAAGTAGGCAGGCCGAGCGTGGGCTGAAAACAGAAGCCCAGCAAAGTTGGCTTCTTATGAGGCTGCAGGCCCAAAAATGAAGAACCTAAGCTCGCAGCAAGCCCATATATATTTATCTTCTTTTTTTTTTCCCCTAATTTCTAGGGTTTGGAAAAATCCAAAATTGCTTCTATTTTCTTTTGATTCTTTGACTCACAAATTCCACATAGCGATTTATAATTGCGTAATGCATGAACGTATACATACATACATACATATATATATATATTGACGAATATATGAACATATATACAATATATATGTTGGAAGGTAAATATAAATGTAGGGGGTTCATATGTCATGAGGAATGTTTTCATGCTTCATGGTCGTTTCAAATATCTTTCTTTATTTTAAGCATACCTGATTTGCAGAAAACAACAATGGCCTTTGAATTTGTACAAGATCCATCTCAGAAAGCCAGAATTGCATCTTCAATACGTTGTATCACATTCAACAGAAAAAAATTAAATTGAATCAATAGCATGTAGATCAATTCAAAATAATAAATTAATCATAAAAAGAAGATTAAAACGTAATACTCCCTGATTGAAGAGTAAACTCTCTTTAGCACAACGTCAAGAGCATGTTGATAACGTATTGTAAACATAATTCACTGAACAATTATGGAGGCTATAGAGAGAGGGGTGCGGCAATAGTAGAGAGAAAGAGAGAGATGTGTAATTGTGAGGTGTGTTCTAGTCCACACCATTGTGTCTTTATTTATAGTAGTATGGAAGGTTAATTCCTTACCCTTTTAGGATTACAACTCTTAATAGGTAATTAACTCTTAATAGGAATATAAGAGATATTCTTATATCTATTAAAATTTAGAAAATCACATTTCTAATCTAATAGGACTGTAGAAGAACTCTGGTACCCTCTGATTTTTTTCAGTCTCTTTTCTCTGTCTTTGTTTTTATTCTGGCTCGGATGCAGACTACTAGTTTACATCACGGAGATCGTAGGGAATGACGTGTGATATTGTGATGTCACTTTGATTACGTCATTAGAATAAAATCATATTACCTGCCGACGTAGCTGATCAGCTTCTAATTTGCTTCTGACAGACTAAGTGTGGGGCAGCCCAATTATTCTCTTGCCTACTTGCCTAACTCGTTTTCCATTTTCCATCTCCTCGTGGTGCACCGGGGCTCTTGCCAACACATTGACATGCGCATCAGTCAAAACTACTCATTTTTTCTGATTTTTATTCTTCTGTCAATTCTATACACCCGCCCGATATTATCGATTTATGAACGCTCATTCAACTACAATGTGATTGATTTCTAGATTCAATATATAAGGAAACGTGTAACTAATGATTATATTAATATTTTTCATCGAAAAATCAGTAAACGTTTTAAATTCAAATTTCTCTACTCACAAAATATAACAATTATGTAATTAAATTATTACATGTTACAGTTTTACATGTCACAATGCATACTACAATTGGGGTGAAAGAAAAATTGAGAAGAGGAGAAAAACACATCTCTCTAGCTATGCAGACTCCGGCTTTATTCAACTTTTTCTTAAGCTTTTGAAATAAAAAAAAAAAAACAAAACTATGTTAAATTAAATTGAATATTTTCAGCCGTAAGTTTTCTCATTTCAAAACAAAACATCTCAATATGATAAATCTTATATATAAAGCCTACAGCTCTTTTTGGGGTCACCAGCTTCATCAAAATAAGTGGACATAAATGCCCCTAAACAAAAAAAAAATTCAAAAGCAATCCAAAATAATGTAGAATTATTTTTCTCATATAAACATCATTTTTTAATAATTAATTTTTTGTACATTTTTTTTATAATTAGTACCTAACAAGAGACTAGTAATAATGTGATTCAATAAGTTGTTTATTAAATATTATTTTCTCTATTTTTAAACATGTTCAAAACATCTTAAAAGATGCATAGTGCCACCTTTTGCATGTTCATAATAATGTAAATCAACTAGTTGTCAAATGATTTTTTTTTTTTTAACAAACAATATTACCTACACTAAGGGTGAGGGGGTGCGTTTAGCCTCACAATGAGTTAACAATAATGTGATTCAATAAGTTGTTTATTAAATATTATTTTCTCTATTTTTAAACATGTTCAAAACATCTTAAGAGGTGCATAGTGCCACCTTTCGCATGTGCATAATAATGTGATTCAACTAGTTGTCAAATGATTTTTTTTTTTTTTAAACAATCAATATTACCTACACTAAGGGTGAGGGGTGGGCTTAGCCTCACAATGAACTAGCAATAATGTGATTCAATAAGTTATTTATTAAATATTATTTTTTTCTATTTTTAAACACATTCAAAACATCTTAAGATGCATGTAGTGCCGGTTATAAAAAAAAAGGTATTTCGCACGTGCATAATAACGTAATTCGATTAGTTGTCAAATGATTTTTTTTTCAAACAAACAATATTATATACACTAAAGGGCAGAGTAGTGGGCTTAGCCTCACAATGGGTTTGCAATAATGTGATTCAATCAGTTGTTTCTTAAATATTATTTTCTCTATTTTTAAACACGTTCAAAACATCTTAAGAGCTGCGTACCGCCGGTGATAAAAAAAGATCTTTCACACGCGCATAATAATGTGATTCAATCAGTTGTTTATTTTCTCTATTTTTAAACACTTAAGAGGCATGTAGTGCCCGTTATAAAAAAAAGGTCTTTCGCACGCACATAATATTGTAATTTAATTAATTGTCAAACAATCTTTTTTTTTTTTTTTTTATTTGAACGAACAAACCATGTTTTCTACACTATGGGGAGGGGAAATGGATTTAGCCTCATAATAGGCTAGCAATAATGTAATTCACTAAGTTGTTTATTAAATATTATTTTTTTCTATTCTTAATGTAAATTCAATATAATGTAGATGGAAATTGAAAGACAGATTTTATTATGTGGATTCAGCTGCTTTGATTGGTTTATGAGAGGTTTCTTCTAGCATGGTCGAATATTATTCATTTACTTCAAATATTTGACTTTCTTTTTATTATAAAAAATTTATTGAAACAATTAACGCATATAAATATATTTAAAACGTTTTAGTCACACGTACCACGCCATGGTCCGAAAAATGCCTTTAAACTAACAAATTGCATTAGAGAATGACATAGCAGAAGGACGTCATAGGCTTACCTCAAACAAATCTGTCGGCAGTCCATAATGAGAAGGTTGTGGGCATGCCGATCTGACAACTAGAACAGCCAATCCCCCAAGTCATATGCTATAAATAAGGATAGGGATCCAAAGCCCCATTCACCAAACCTACAAATTTCATTAGTTTTGCAACTTTTGTCTTCAGTCGTAAGCAAAATGGCCACCACAACAAACCTACTGCTTACAGACCTCATGTCTGGTGTGAACCATATCCCTTCAAACTACATCAGACCCATCTCCGACCGTCCAAATCTCACTGATTTTCAGGCATCAGATGCCTCCTCCATTCTCTCAAGGACCTCCATGGCCCAAAGCACTCGGATATTATCAAACAGATTGGTCTAGCATGCCAGACTGATGGTTTCTTTCAGGTAACAATTAAAACACACATATATATGTATATACTTCGGCAAATGATTTCGACACCTCTTTTCTCCATCTGCATACCCTGTTGATTAGTGCCGTTGTTTCTCCTTGTATACTTAGTATCCCATTACTTTATACTTAAGTACATGTTTAGTATGAATGTGAGTACTACTATATATTACGACTAAATTATGCACCAACCATTTTATATCAGGTGAAAAACCATGGAGTTCCAGAGATAATGATAAAAAATATGCTGAATATAGCAAGAGAGCTTTTCCAATTACCAGAGAGCGAGAGGTTGAAGATGTACTCAGATGACCCTTCTAAGACAACCAGGCTCTCCACCAGTTTCAATGTCCGGACTGAAAACCTGTCCAACTGGAGGGACTTCCTTCGGCTCCATTGCTACCCTCTTCAAGACTATGTCCAAGAATGGCCTAACAATCCCCCATTGTTCAGGTAAATAGGGATGCCTTCTTTTTCATCATTTTATGCTAGTACTTAAATATTCAAACCAACTAGCGTTTTCTAACCAGGCTTCTTATATTGTTAAGATGTAAATCTGAGCACACATACACAGTCTAGCAAAAGAATATTGTCCAATTGAATTTATTAGTTTAGTTAAATAAGGGCAGCCTTTTGTCATCGTCTCAGACTAACGTTCCTTGTCTGGTTTATGTTGCTGAATAAATGCTCATCTTGTCAAACTTTGAATATGAACTATATATATTCATCTTGTCAAACATCAAACTGACCAATGATCTAAGTTCCAGTCTAACAGAAGAGCATCGTCGTAGACAAGTTCATTTGTTTCTAATTAATTACATCCAAGTCACACAACTGAATGAGATGCACTTTGTTCACAGGGAGCAAGTGGGTGAGTATTGCACAAATGTGAGAGGATTGGTGCTGAGATTGCTTGAGGCCATATCAGAGAGTTTGGGCTTGGAAAAGAACTGTATTGTGAAGGCATTGGGGAAGCAAGGGCAGCATATGGCTTTGAATCACTATCCACCTTGTCCACAGCCAGAGCTGACTTATGGATTGCCTGGACATACTGATGCCAACCTAATCACCGTCCTTCTCCAAGATGAAGTGCCTGGATTGCAGGTCCTTAGAAATGGCAAGTGGGTTGCTGTCAACCCTATTCCCAACACTTTCATTGTCAATATTGGTGATATGATGCAGGTAAACACTATATCCAAAATGTATTATGTTTTGGTGTATCTTATCAAACAAAATTTCGTCATTAGATATTGGTCAATGGATCATGGATGAAGGATCTAATGACTAAAAAATAATACTACTACGCTTCAATGTATTCTATCTTAATTGATTTTTGGTTATTGGATTGTTGACCAAGGATCCAATGGCCAAAAGATCACATGGGGTATACAAATTCTAAGAGCATATTGGAAAATTCCCCCACAGCGTGAAATCTTGATTTCTTTGTTTTTTTTTTTTCTCACTTGATCAGTTAGATGAGACATGAAATAATAGATGATGGTATTACTTCCAAGATAATTAAGCTTATTTATTCCTAGCAAGCGAGACTTGTCCAAGTAAAGGGACAAAGCTTTTGTGACACGTGTAAAATTTGAAAATGATTTTGAACATTTTTACCATTTTATTTGGTATCAGGTAATTAGCAACAATCGGTACAAGAGTGTACTCCATAGAGCTGTGGTAAACAGTAACTCAGAGAGAATATCGATTCCAACTTTCTACTGTCCATCACCATATGCAGTAATTGGGCCTGCCAAGGAGCTCATCAACTATGACCACCCAGCCATGTACAGGAACTTCACATATGCCGAGTACTATGAGAAATTCTGGAATAAAGGACTTGCAACTGAGTGCTGCTTAGACTTGTTTAAACCCACTTGAACATGTGCGTGCAATTTCATGTCACTACCTTTGGACAAGTACACAAATGACCTCAAAAAATGGTCTACTTTAGTTTGAGTGTTGAGATGTCTTATATTTTCAGTAGTACGGATATTTATCTAAAATAGATATTGAAACTATTTTTATTTTTTATTTCATTTTTAAGTTTAAGAATAAATACGAAAATAAAAAGTATGTAATCTACATTAGAATCAATAAAGTATCACTATTATGTCGATATTGTTGATGTCCATTTGAATTTGCTACAGTAATAAAGTGATTTGAGAATTTTACAGTACTTGCCTTAATGTCATGGAGTAAAATTTTATCTTCTCGTATTTTCATCCCCTTCCCTTCTCCTCCTCTTACATATTGTTTTTTGTCATTTTCTGGCTATTAAAAAACTAACATAAAGCGTTGACGTGATTTAATCGTAACCATTCAAATAGGAGAAGAGAGAAGGAAAACTAAGAGGGGAAGATAATCCTACTCTCAATGCCATAACTTAAGGAGCTCCTGACTCCATCCACTAACGCATTGCCATATGTTATGATATCGTCTTCTAGAAGAAGACCAACTTTAAATATAAAAGGTGCAGTGAAGCCCCCAAAATAGAAGTTACACGAAAACAGATTAGTCTCATGCACAATTTCAGAATCGTGATGAATTTGAAAACCCTTTTAACCTCTCATGGTATATAACATTTCACAACAACATAAACGAGCATTCCAAACAAAAAATCAAAACTACAAGACAAGGAAAAAACAGCTGAAATGTCCACCATTAATGGAGAAGAGGAAGCTGACTCCCAATATGCTTTGCAATTGGCAAACGTATCAGTATTGCCTATGGTGCTTAAAGCAGCTTGGTGTGCTTGACATTATCCACAAAGCTGGCACGGGAGCCCTGCTTTCGCCTTCCCAAATAGCGTCTCAGCTTCGATCTCTCCACAATCCGGAAGCCCCTTCAGTTCTTGATCGCATGTTTCGCCTTCTTTCTGCTTACTCTATTCTCACTTGCTCGACAATCCAAGCTAATGGGAAGGTTATTAGGGCTTATGGGTTGGCACCTGTCTCCAAATACTTTATTAAGAACAAGGATGGTGCGTCTCTGGCACCATTACTCAATTTGTGCCACGATAAGGTCATCCTATATAGCTGGTACTAGTACAACCTTTTACAAAACCCTGTTAATTTAATCAGTTTTGTTTGAACTGACAGTATGACACGTGTGCAAAAACTTTTCATGTTGTGTTATAAACGAGTTAATTATGTATACGCGTCAAACTATTATTGATTTGCAAGTAAAGAACCGAACAAAGTTCATTTCTTTTGCATCAGTGCAGCCATCTTCATATGTCACCATTCCTGCAGGTACCATTTGAAAGATGCAGTTTTGGAAGGAGGACTCCCATTTAGCCAGGCCTATGGAATGAATGTGGTGGATTACATTGGTAGGGATGACAGACTTGGTGGAGTGTTTCAGGACTCAATGAAAGAGTTTAACCTCATTTTTATTAAGGAGATTCTTAAGATTTACACGGGTTTCGAAGGTCTAAGTACACTGGTAGATGTGGGTGGTGGCGACGGTACTATTCTTAACATGATAATCTGCAAGCACCCTGTCATCAAGGGCATCAACTATGATTTGCCTTCGGTTGTTGAAAAGTCTCCCTCCCATCCCAGTATGATATAAATTTTTCACTAACCATTGGACAATTTCGTGTAGCTCTTCGTAGTTCACTTTGCTTTGCTAACTTACTGAAAGAGTTTTGCTTCAGGTATAGAGCACATTGCAGCAGATATGTTTGTGAGGATTCCGAAAAGTGATGCCATTTTCATGAAGGTGAGGTTTCTGAGAATTATTCGACTGCTTATTTACAAAGCAAGTTCAAAAGCAAACATCTACTTCGGCTGAACCAAAATTTTTAATATAACTATGGGCACTCTAGCTTGTTTACCCCTACACTTGAGTTTCGTGTTCAAACCGATCCAACCCAATATCATTCAACTAGTTACACTTTTGACAGCTTTCAACTAATGCAAATGATTTTATTAACAATGGATACTACACGGTTGGGATGACAATCGATGCTTGATGATACTGAAGAATTGCTATGAGGCCTTGCCAAACAACGGAAAAGTGATAGTGGTGGATATGGTGATACAAGAAGCCCCTGAAACAACTCTTTCTGCTAAAAGTTTGTTTCTGTTTGATGTGTGCCTAATGAATACCAATGTGATGGGAAAGGAGAGAACAGAGAGAGAATTACAAAGTTTGGCAAAAGCGGCAGGATTTTCAGACATTCGAGTTGCTTGTTCCGCTTTTACCTTTTCCATCGTGGAACTGTTAAAGAATATGTAGTTTCCAGTTGGATATGTTTTGTTACTGTAATCTTTTGAGTTTCAAAAACATTATACTAAACTTTCATTCATTGACGAGATAAGTATACTTAACAAGAAAGGAACATATAAGAGCAAAACAATGGGATGATGGATTATAATCTGTCAAAGTCTTAAAAACTCCAAACTGACCTAATTACAACAGTCGGGCATTGACACATCGTCTCTCTCCATCTCTACTGACGTTCTATCTGAATCGTTACATGACTGATATTATATTCTCTCTTGATGTAGTCTACAACCTTTTCCAGCACCACATCGGCATCAGCATCCGGCTTAACGATAACATGACAAGCCATTAACACCTTCCCAACAGTTATCGCCCATATGTGCAGCTCGTGAATGGCAACTACCTCATCCATCTCGCAGAGACCTTTCTCAATCTTTGTGGCATCAATCTCTCTGGGAGTGCTCTCCATCAAAACCTCCAAAATGTTCCTCAACATCCGGATTGTTGTCGCCAGCACGATTATTGAAAATACAAGAGTACATATCAGATCAATAATCTTCCACTCTGGCTTGTACCAGATAAGCCCTCCACCAATCATCACTCCAATACTCTGAATGGAATCGCCAAGTACATGAAGATAAGCTCCCTGCACATTGATGTTTCGTTGCTTCTTCTTTTTACCTTCTGGTTTGTTTTCACCTTCAGAGCTATGATTGAGCAGAGGTTCTGTGATGTTAATTACATCGGTATGGTGGTGCTTGTCGTCATGATTCGAGTGCGCCTCATGATGATGAGAGTGATGTGTTGTCACAGTAATCCCATGGTTATGGGTCTCATCATGATCCTCATGACTATGATTATGATCACCATGTCCATGACCATGCCCACCATGGCCATGTCCATGTCCGTGATCGTGCCCATGATCATGACCCAATAAGAGTGCCATGGCGATATTAACCAGTAAACCAAACGCAGAAACAAGAAACATGAGAAAGCCCTCAACTTCACCAGTGTCATGGATAAGTCTTGCAATGGCTTCATAAACAAGGATCCCAGCAAGCAGCCAAATCATCTGAATGGAAACAAGAGCACCTAGTATTTCAATCCGGAAGAAGCCATACGACTGACGAGGAGTTGCCTCCCATCCTGATGCCCAAAGTGAGAACAAAGAAATTGCAAATGCGGCAACATCTGACAACAAATGAGCCGCATCAGTGAGAATCGCAAGACTGTTGGCTTTGATACCCCCAACAACCTCCACACTCATGAAAATGACACAGAGGACAACCGCTATCAAAAGCTTCCGCATGGATGCTGACCGTTCCTGTGCGTCTTTGGAACTAGTTTTAGCATCAGAAAATCCGCACGGTGCATCCCCACAAATCTTGGTCCCACACAAGCTCGTATCTGTAGCTGGCACATCTCCACCTACTTCAACAATATGCGAATACCCAGAATTTTGAGCTTCCATCTGAAAGGCAATAAGAAATTGTAAGAGATGATGAAGCCTTAGTAAATTCTGGCAAATCTTTTTGTCAGATATAACCATACGAATCATATAGTAAATAATAAAAACAAGCTTGAAAACAATAACAGCGGGAAAAGGACAACATAGAGCAAACTCAACGAATATAAGGCAGCAAACAAAAACGATATAGAGAATACAAGCACCTCAACAAGCATCTTATTGGCTGTCCTGAAAATCAATAGGAGCAAAGGAAATATGTGTTCTCTTATGTCGCCTCCCTAACTAGTTTATTTGAATAACAGATGCTCAACAGAACACTCGATACATACACAACGAATGTAATGTACTCTGCCCAATCCGATATTTACCCAACCATCTTCCAGATATCGAAAACCAACCCACTTAAGGTATATTTGTCTTCCCAACAATCATAATCACAGGTTAGACAGCGTCTACAAATACTGGACTTCAAATCCGAAATTTTGCTCAGACGCCAAACCTACAAGAAGTGTACAACCAAAACTATGCAACCCGAATCAAAGCCACAAACAATCGGAGGGTGAAAGTACTGGAAATTTTGGGTAGAGCTCCTTCATATACGTCAAGCACCGTGACCCTTTCGACAAGAACATATGGTGTGAAGCATAAATAATATACATCACTGCAACATTAATGCTTATACAATAACTAGTACCTACTTAGTTGAAGAAAAACACAGCATACAGCTACCGCCACATCACGAAAATTCAACTGAGATACATTATACATAAGAATAAAATAAAATTTTCACAAGGGATACATGAATACAATAAATAGGGGTACGATTGAGCAATCCTCTGGCAAGCAATCAACAGAGAATGCATACCTTAATCAGAGAACATAAAAATTATATAAATTATGAAACTTTATCTTTCAAAAACCCAACTGGCAACCAAGAAATCTTTACACTGGTGGGCAACGAGTGCATTAATACAACCAAACAAAAATCACGAGACCCACAAGGAATATCACCAACAAAGTGCAGAAAAACAGAGCAGAATCCAAAACATGTAATCAAAACCAACAGACCCAAACGAGATAATATTAAAAACTTAACATCTCCCTCGATTTTGAGAATCTGGGCAATTGAAAAGACGTCGAATTTATGAATTCCGCCACATAAAAATCGAAACTTGAACACTTAATGAATCAAGAGAGAGATAAAGGGTTAGAGAGAGTGATACCTTTCGAATGCGGTATTGCCCAGAAGGGAAAGGTTGATGCTTGGAACTTGATACATAGGCATCCCATATATATAATGGGCTTAGAATCCCATCTTTGGGTGTGGAGAAGGTTCCTCTGTCCAATTGGTGATGATTTGCATTCCTTGTTTGTTTCTCTTTCAATGACAATTAAGGACTGATTTTATTTTTATTATTTTGCCTTTAAAAGGCCTTCTGCCTTTTGGACCGCCAACACGTGGAATGGTTTTTTGGGTATTTTAATCCTTTCAAGACTCTGATGACGTTCTTGTCATAAAAAATAAATTAAAAAATTAAAAAAAAAAGTCTAATAACATTTGGTATTTTTGTTTTGATGGAAATAACATTCGGTATTTTATTAAGTGTCTAACTTGTGTAAGAGATTTAGGTTGGATTCTCGTTAAAAACAAATTTGAACCATATTATTATTAGTTCATTGTGAGTTTTAGTCTACCCCTCCTCCTGTAGTATAGATAGTATCATTTGTTCAAAAAAATAAAAAACTTGTGTATTGATAGTTTTGAGTTCGATTTATTCCCTTATTGTTAGTAGAAAACAAGTAAAATAAATTGATCTTACTTTAACATGACTTAAATCTAATCCCAAAACAAAGCAAAAACCTAAACAACTAGGAAATCCAAACAAAGATGGTAATCCTTTGTGATACGATTTTGACTCGGATAATAAGTTAGGACTCATTTTGAAGTGTTTTTAAAATGATTGAAAGCACTTTTATTGAAATTGATTTTTGGTTCCAATAACACTTTGTTTTTTTGGAAGAAGCACCAGATATCTGTTTCTTGGATGAAGCACTTAAAGTGCTTTTTCAAAATCCACTTAAATTTTTGCTAAGGATTAGGTTAAAAAACATTTTCACCAAAAACACTTTCAATCATTCTAAAAGCACATTAAAAAAATTTAGTCAACTTGAGAATACGAATGAGGCTAAATTCCCATTTATTAAATTTTTTGAGTTAACGTATCCATGCACAAACACACATTAGAAGAAAAAAAATACGTATAATTGATGACAAACATACTATCGATATCCTAACCTTTAAACTAATCACATGGGAATTTTCTAGTCTCATCCACAAGTTGTCTTTTACTAATTCTGAAGGACACTAAATGCACAGCAATGAATTAAAATACAAATTGCATAAACCAACTAGTTCCAATAGAAATATAAATAATAAAATAAAGAGAGCAAATTGCCACACGTGTACAGATGTGGCAAGAGACTAGTAATGATCATCCATAATTATAATTTTGATTGTTTGAACATAAGGGTAGAGTTGTCTTTTTACTGCAATTTTGGTTAACAAAGAAAACAAACATAAGAGTAGAGTGGACGACACCTAAATTCCAATGTCTTATCCAAAAAGAAAGATAAAAGAATCAATCTACTTGTCACATTCCGAATTCCAAATCCAAATAATGAAATAATACCAAAACTGAAGCGACTATTGATTAGGGTTTGGCCTAGTGACTCTGTGGATTGTCTTGATCGTTAGGTTCTTCTCATTGCTTCTTCAACTTAAATCTTATCACTTTACTTAGTGTAGATTATTGTAGAATATCGCTTGTGTTTTTTTTTTTTTTTTTTTTTTTAAATCTAGTGACACTTGTCTTCTTAATGTTAAAAGAAGTTTCAAATTCGATTCCCCAATGCCGAGATGGTTTCCATCAAGTTCGACTCCCTCATTCCCAATTGATCACAATTGCTTGAAGTAAAGCTTTCGCTTTATCTTCCAACAACCGCTACGATGGAGCCTTAGGGACCAAAAAATAAAGTATAAAGATTGTAAGAGAAGAGAAAACAGAGCTCTATGGAATACATGGATGAAGAATCTTACAACCAACAACAAAAATCGGAGGTAGTAGTTTGTACATACTGATTTCCATCCGTCTTCTGGAAACATACGAAGTATGATTCAAGAAACAAAAAGCCTAATCGAGGAAACAAAATGCTGAGAGCAGAACTACAGCAGAGCTTCCTTCTTTTTGGGTTCTAGAACAGGAGGGTCGACATCGATCCCCATATTAGCTGCAGTCCCTGCTATGATTCGCATTGCTGATTCTATTGTCGTGCAGTTCAAGTCCGGCAGCTTTTCTTGCGCAATTGTACGCAACTGATCGATGGTGACCTTTCCCACTTTCTCCATCTTCGGGTCTTTTGAACCTTTCTCCGCTCCTGCAGAGTGCATACCATTCAGCACAGATGAACAACTATTGCACAATTATGGCATTCAAATGTTAGTAAGGACTAAGGAACCGCATTTAATCAAGAAATGATTTTTATGTGATTGGTCCGATTATGATCATATATGTGATGGCATACTATAACAAAGCCGAACTATTTCAACATGTCCAGATTAGTGATATTTCCAAAAGAGTGGCCAAGACTTGATTTATAGCAGATATGACAGATATAATCAATGAAAATTCTCCGGTGTACACCGGAGCATACTAGAAGTCCTTGTAATCAAAACCAATTATTGCACATATCAAAGAGAATAACAATCGAAGCCACAAGCATGAAAGTAAGCTTGCCACTTATACTTGGATTTGTCCTAGCATTCCAGCTATAGGTTTAAAACTTAATCAAACGAGAAAGAATGCCTAACTAAGTGTCAGATGAAAGCTCAATGGCCAATTCATAACGGCTGACTCCACATTCCTCACATTAATCAAAATTTCCTCATTTTCTTCATGTAATGCAAAATGCTCCCACTTTTTAACACAGAAACATATATACATGAACTATACACACCAATACTAATTGGCAAAAGATAGGGTCCGCCAGCCATGAAGACATCAATACCCATTTAAAGATTTCAATCTACTACATCTTCCACTCATTTTTCTTGTTTGTTGATAAGATATAACATTCTCAACAAATTGTGAACTCACAAAGCTTATCACAAGAACATCTGCATTTATCCACTGGTGAGCAGCAGCATTTAGAAAATAAACACGGCGACATATCTTCCGATACAACGAAATGCCAATGTATGAGCAAAATTCAAAGAACTCCACATCAAACAGATAGATGGCACAATGATATAACAGAAAACAATCATACCTGCAGCCTTAAGAAGTAAAACCGAAGCAGGTGGGGTCTTCAGAATGAAAGTAAAACTCTTATCCTGGCATCAAAAAATCTGATAACAAAGTCACAATCTTGCAAAAATTAAGCAAAGAGTTGGAAAAATTATACCAAATTCGCAACGCAGACTAACATCGTAGACGGTGATTTCAACTGGAATGACATAGCCGGGCTTGTCCGCCGTCCTGGCATTGTAATCCTTACAAAAAGCCATGATATTTACACCCTTCGAACCCAGCGCCGGGCCGACCGGCGGAGCCGGAGTCGCCTTGCCGGCCTCCAACGCCAGCTTTATCATTCCAATCACTGCAAAACCGAAAACCCATCAATGAAATGAACTCAAATTCGTCGGAGGCGAAGCAAAACAGTGAGTTTGGAATACCCTTTTTGGCTTTTCCGCCGGGCTTGGCTTTCGGTGGAGCCATGGCGGTGACGCTGAGGCGCCTCCGCGTGTGGAATTGGAGGGAGCTGGTGGGCTTGGAGGAGAACATGCTGCTTATGCTTATCGGCGAGCCCCAAAGGGAGGAAGAGAGCTGACTCCTCACATTGTCGCGGCTGTTGGTATTCTGCGAGGAGAGAGAGGAGAGGACCTGGTGGGAGGTAGACACGGAGGACGCCATGGGAGAGGTTTGAGTTCACTGAGCAGTTTCTCAGCAGGAAGTCAGAGATTTTGGATAAAACCCAGTGGAGTCCTATCTTCCAAGGCCAAGAGACGACCCGAATGTCTATAACGCAATGGAAACGACGTCGTAATGGCAGAGCAGTTGTTTGCTGGTTTTAGCGCGTAGCAGTGAGCAGTTAAATACGTTTTGGGCTGGGATTTACGTGGGCCTAATTAGCCCATCGGAGGTGAACAGATTAAGTCAACGTGGAGTGTATGCAGTCTAGATTGGAGAGAGAAACACTAATCCAATGCATTGTTTGGTGATCCACAAGATCAATTTAGTTGGGTTATTTGGGTCCCTAGGTTTAGATATTGGGGTCGAATTAGTTGGGTTTAATTGTCCCAACTTCTTGAAAGGATTAGTTACACTAATCCAACAAAAATGCACATGATATGAAATTACGGTCGGATTAATTATGTCCAATACCTATCAATTTTGAGTACCAAACATAACATTGAATTACACCGATCCAAATCTAATGCTTATTAGCATGCACAACATGTAAGCTTAGTAGTTTTTAGGGCCAATAGATAGATAAGAAGAAAATTTCTCCTTTCTAATCCTACCATTTTTGAGGATGATAGAAATGAATAAGTTTTCTTATTGACTAATCTATATCCTCCCTCCAAGTTTATCACAATTTTTTTATTTTTTTCCTTCAACATACGCTAAAAATAATATCTAACTATCTTTTGTGCTTCAATACAATTTTTCATACCAAACGAAGCCTCTATTTGGTCAAGTCCCATTCCTTAGAAAGTTGGACAATTGTCCATTTTAATTAATCAAGTTCCATTCACCAAATAATTCACAATAATGTAATCAGAGTGTCCATGAATTTTTCCCAAAAGGGACGGAGAATTAAGGTAGTAAAATATCCTGTAAACACATTTGCTAACTGCATTCTTAATACTTGGGAGATGCAATAATAGAGACTGCACATGGTTTAGTTGGATGCAATATGGAATCGCTTTCACCAAATTATGTCGCTTTTTTAAGCTAATCAAACCAACAAGTAAATTGTTTCTTAAAAGTGAAACAAAAGAACCGCTCACATTTGGCACGCAAAATACAACACTTAGTGCCGGTGTTTTAGCTTTTAGACCGTTCAACTTGAGCAACCGATATCAGACCTCTTGACAACACAAGTAACAAGTACAGCAATTACAAACCATCATCTTTAGATACATCGTAAGCTTGAGAGAAACTCCCGATTTTTCAATTAAATAATATGATAACATGTTCGCAATACAACTCTAAAAGTTGTGTAAGTAGTTCCACAAAACCCAAATTAAAGAAGGAGATAAAATACGAGAGTACAAAATACCTAAAATAATTAGAAACTAGTATATGCCCACACACAAAGTGTGTGAAGTGTTTTATTTTTATTTTTAAAATTGAAAGAGAGAGGAAAAAAGTGAGAGAGAACATGGGAGTGAGAAGAGATTGAGAGAGGTTAATTTTTTTTAATTTTTTTTTTTTAAATAAGAGATGTTAGAATCACATGTAGGTGATGTTTAAACAAAAAACAGCAAAATTTTGTTTTATCAAATTACATTACTGCTCTTTAACTTTTTTGTTGTGATAGAATAATAAATAGTATTTTCATCATCTTTTGATTGACAAAGAAATTTTTTTAAATATGTAGTAC